>NC_135968.1:26539675-26840032 GCF_053455715.1 Rhinoraja longicauda | reverse complement strand
TGCTGCCGGCCGACATTCTTCTGCAGCTCACCGACACCTCCTTTGCAGACACCCGGGCCCTCGGCAGGCGCGCGGACACGCTGTGGGCGGCGCGCCGTGATGACGTCAGCGTGCTAAACGTCACTCGAGAAGCGCTCGATTTTCTCCGGTCGGGCGGGGGAGCTGTGGAAGGAGTGACAGCTACGCCCCGGAGGCCTGCGAGATCGCCCCCGGTGGCCATTGCGGTTCCTGCACCCGCACATGCACCTGCAGTCCCACACCAGCAGGCTTCAGCCAGCACCAGCAGGAGGCACTGGTATTATTACCACCAGCGCTGGGGTGCTGCAGCCCGACAATGCCGCCAGCCGTGCACGTTCCCGGGAAACGCCGGGGCCGGCTGCCAATAGTCCCTGGCGGCGGCCGGCCAGATTCACCGCCTCTTCGCCTGGGATCGGCTCTCCGGGGGCCACTTCCTCGTGGATACCGGGACGGAGCTGAGCGTCCTGCCCCCTTCGCCACTGGACATTCGTTCTGGGAAGCGGGGGCCCATCCTCACCGCTGCAAACGGGAGCCACATTCGGACTTATGGCGTCCGCATGGTCCACATCGTTTTTGGCGCCAGCCATTTCACGTGGCAGTTTACAATCGCCGACGTCTCCCAGCCGTTGCTCGGGGCTGACTTTCTGCGGGCTCATTCTCTCCTGGTGGACGTCAGGCAGCAGCGCTTGGTCCACTCCGCCACGATGGAGCCCATTGCGCTGCGGCTGAATGCCCGTTGTACGCCCACTGTCGTCCGTGGACACCCATTTCGCTCGGGTTCTGGCGGAGTTTCCAGACATTATGGCCCCGCAATTCCGGTCGTCGACCCCCAAGCACGGGCTGTTCCATTACATAGTAACTACCGGCCCACCCCTCCACGCACGAGCACGCCGACTGCCGCCTGAAAAGCTACGCCTGGCACGACAGGAGTTCCGCACGATGGAGTCCTTGGGGATCGTCCGCCCTTCCAACAGCCCATGAGCATCCCCACTCCACATGGTCCCCAAGGCAAACGGGGGCTGGAGACCTTGCGGGGATTATCGGCGGCTGAACGTTGCTACCGCCGAGGACCGATACCCCGTGCCCCACATCCAGGACTTCAACGCCCATTTGGCCGGGGCCACGATATTCTCGAAGGTGGATCTGGTGCGAGGCTACAACCAGATCCCGGTCCACCCGGAAGATGTGCCCAAGACGGCAATCATCACGCCGTTCGGAGTTCGTACGGATGCCGTTCGGCCTCAAGAACGCCGCACAGTCATTTCAGCGGTTAATGAACGGCGTGTGTCGCGGGCTGGATTTCCTGTTCGTCTACCTCGACGACATGTTGGTAGCCAGCCGCTCGCAGCAGGAGCACTGTGCCCACCTCCGGCAGCTCTTTCAGCGGCTCAGCGAGCACGGGTTGGCTATAAACCTCGCCAAGTGCCGCTTTGGCGTGGCCACAATTGACTTTCTCGGCCACCGTGTGTCTTCACAAGGCGCGGTTCCCCTGCCGGACAAAGTAGACGCCATCCGCCGGTTTCCCTGTCCGTCCTCGGTGCGTGGCCTGCAGGAGTTCGTCGGCATGGTGGCCTTTTATCACCGGTCCCTGCCATCCGCGGCCCACATCATGCGACCGCTATACGAGCTGCTGGCGGGCAAGCGTAAGAACATCGTGTGGACCGACGAGGCGGTAACAGTCTTTGACGGCGCGAAGGAGGCCCTGGCTCGGGCTGTGCTGCTTGTTCACCCATGGGAGGATGCCCCGACAGCCCTTATGGTGGACGCCTCAGAGTTGGCGGTTGGTGCCGTACTGGAGCAACTGACGGACGGGGGTTGGCGCCCCCTGGCCTTCTTCAGCCGGCACCTCAACAACGCTCAGAGGAAGTACAGCGCTTTCGACCGCGAGCTCCTCGCCCTGTACCTGGCCGTTCGTCACTTCCACTATTTTCTGGCGGGCCGCCCGTTCACCGCTTACACGGACCACAAGCCGCTCACGTTCGCCCTGGCAAAGGTCGACCCATGGTCCGCCCGACAGCAGTGCCAGTTTGCCTACATCTCGGAATTCACCACCTCCATCCGCTTCATCTAGGGGAAGGAAAACCGGGTGGCCGACGCATTGTCTCACCCCGCCATCAATGCCGTTTTAGAAGTGGCGCCCGGCATTGATTATTCTGCCCTGGCGGAGGCCCAGCTAATGGACGGGGAGATGCCTCCGCCTTGAGGATGTTCCCCTCGGCCCCGGAGCAGCGACGATACTATGCGATGTGTCGGCAGGTCAGCCGCGCCCCATCGTCCCGGTCGCGTGGCGCAGGAGGGTGTTCGACGTGGTCCACGGGCTGGCTCACCCATCCATCCGGGCGACGACCGCACTGGTAGCTGTGCGGTTCATGTGGCATGGTCTGCGCAAGCAGGTTGGCCACTGGGCCCGCACCTGCATTCCGTGCCAGACGGCAAAAATTCAACGCCACGTCCGGGTCTACCCTGCCGACGTTTCGACCACCTGCACGTGGACATTGTGGGCCCGCTCCCGCCGTCCCGGGGCATCACCCACCTCCTCACGGTGGTGGACCACTTCACGCGGTGGCCGGAGGCCATACCACTGGCCGATACATCTACAGCCACATGCGCTCGTGCGTTGGCCGCGCACTGGATTGCTCGCTTTGGGGTGCCGGTGGTCATCTCATCGGACCGGGGGCCACAGTTCACCTCCGAGCTGTGGTCGGCCATGGCCCACCTGTTGGGCGTGCGGCTGCACCACACCAAGGCCTATCACCCGCAGGCAAACGGCCTGGTGGAGAGGTTCCACCGGCAGCTGAAGACAGCGCTGAAGGCGCGACTCTCCGGCCCCGACTGGATGGACGAACTACCATGGGTCTTGCTGGGTATCCGGACTGCGCCCGATGATACTAAGATAGGTGGAGTAGTTGATAGTGAGGTAGATTTTCAAAGTCTACAGAGAGACTTGGGCCTTTTGGAAGGGTGGGCTGAAAGATGGCAGATGGAGTTTAATGCTGATAAGTGTGAGGTGCTGCATTTTGGTAGGACAAATCAAAATAGGACGTACAGGGTAAATGGTAGGGAATTGAGGAATGCAGTGGAACAGAGGGATCTGGGAATAACTGCATTGTTCCCTGAAGGTGGAATCTCATGTGGATAGGGTGGTGAAGAAGGCGTTTGGTATGCTTGCCTTTATAAATCAGAGCATCGAGTATAGAAGTTGGGATGTAATGTTGAAATTGTACAGGGCATTGGTGAGGCCAAATCTGGAGTATGGTGTGCAGTTCTGGTCGCCAAATTATAGGAAGGATGTCGACAAAATGGAGAGGGTACAGAGGAGATTTACTAGAATGTTGCCTGGGTTTCAGCACTTAGGCTACAGAGAGAGGTTGAATAGGTTGGGTCTTTATTCTTTGGAGCGTAGAAGGTTGAGGGGGGACTTGATAGAGGTTTTTTAAATTTTGAGAGGGACGGACAGAGTTGACGTGGGTAGGCTTTTCCCTTTGAGAGTGGGGAAGATTCCAACAAGAGGACATAGCTTCAGAATTGAGGGACAAAGGTTTAGGGGTAACATGAGGGGGAACTTCTTTACTCAGAGGGTTGTGGCTGTATGGAATGGGCTTCCGGTGGAAGTGGTGGAGGCTGGCTCGATTTTATTATTTAAGAGTAAATTGGATAGGTATATGGATAGGAGGGGATTGGAGGGTTATGGTTTGAGTGCAGGTAGATGAGACTAGGTCAGGGAGAATGGTCGGCGTGGACTGGTAGGGCCGGACAGGCCTGTTTCCATGCTGTAGTTGTAATATGTTATATGTTATATGTTAAGGAAGACCTGGCTTCATCCTCAGCGGAGCTCGTATACGGGTCCCCGCTCACGGTGCCCGGGGAGTTCGTGCCCTCGTTGCCGGGGCGAGAGGAACCGCCCTCATCCACCCTACAGCGCCTCCGAGAGCGAGTTGGCAAGCTCGCACCCGTGCCGAC
Organism: Rhinoraja longicauda; assembly: GCF_053455715.1. NCBI lineage: Eukaryota > Metazoa > Chordata > Chondrichthyes > Rajiformes > Arhynchobatidae > Rhinoraja > Rhinoraja longicauda. The sequence goes on along the minus strand of NC_135968.1, from coordinate 26,836,054 downwards.
GTCCCGCCATGGGACATTCCGCCCTTACGTGCCATCGGCCCTCCGGGACTGCGCCTTTGTGTTCCTGCGCCGTGACGCCCACCGGACGCCACTCCAGAGGCCGTATGAGGGCCCATACCGGGTGCTGGAGCACGGACAGACAACCTTTGTCTTGGACATGGGGGGCTGGCCGGAGGCCGTGTCAATTGACCGCCTGAAGCCGGCCCACTTAGACATCGACCAGCCTCGGCCACGAGGTCGCCCACCCTTCCGGGACCCACCACCTGTCCCTCCAACTGTGCCTCCGCCGGCCCCTCTGTCGACCAATTACCGTACGCGGTCCGGTCGGATTGTGCGACCACCAGTGCGTTTCGTGCCTCCGGTTCTGGGGGAGGGTCCTGTGGCGGCTCCCAAGGGTCGGGCCATACTACTACCGACCCCTCGGCACGGGAATGGACCAGTCCAGGGGGGCGGTCCGGTACCATGTATATAAGGACAAGGTTTTGGGCGCGAAGCCATTCCGAAAGACTCGACCCGTCTGATAACCGAGGTATAATAAAACATAACGCCCCCGAAATACCTGGCTCCTTGCCTTTATTTCGGGCCTCTATCGATGCGCCACAATGGGTTTGATTTTAGTGCAACTTTGTTACAGTCTGTATTTTTGTTTGCTTAAACTGAATACAAATGACAACTATGTCTCTGAAATGAACAAGAAAATTGATCTTTTGCCGTCAGTTGTGGAGTTGTAATAATGGTCCCATGATAGTGTGAAGAAAAATCATTTTATGGAAGTCAGAACTGCTGATTGGAGCAGTTTAAAGCTGGGGTTAGGTTAGCTTCCCATAAGGCTGCCAGTGCATTAATATCATAATCATACTGTATTAGCCAAGTATGTTTTGCAACATACGAGGAATTTGTTTTGCCATACAGTCATACCAATAAAAAGCAACAGAACACACAAAATACATTTTAACATAAACATCCACCACAGTGACTCCTCCACATTCCTCACTGTGATGGAAGGCAAAAAAAAGTTCAATCTTCTACCCTTTTTTGTTCTCCTGCGGTCGGGGGCCTCGAGCCTTCCGTTGACGGGGCAATCTTGGCTCCCGTAGCCGGTGGTTGAGCCCTCCGCGTCGGGGCGATCAAGCTCCTGCATTGGTGGGGGGGGAGAATCTCAGCTCCCTCACGCCGGCCGAACTGATCCCGTGTCGGGGCTGGGTAAACCTTCTGCGACTTTGGAGCTTCCCGAAATCGGTCTCTTCCCAAGACTGCGAGCTACTCGATGGTGAAATCCGTAGGCCGCGGTTGGATCGTCGATCCCAGGCAAGGGATCGCAGGCTCCAATGGTAAGTCCATGGCCCCGCGGTGGGGCTGAAAGTCAGTCTCAAGAAAGGCCTCCAGCTCCATGATGTTAGGCCGCAGAGCGACCGGAGATACGATCCGGAAAACAATCGCATCTCCGGCAAGGTAAGAGATTGAAATAAAGTTTCCCCCGACCCACCCCCCACATAAAACAAACTAGAGAACATTAACACAAACTTTTAAAAGTAATTAACACAAAAAATAACAAAAAAGACAAAAAGACAGTTGGCGAGGCTGCCATCGCTGATGGGGCATGGAAGATTCATTCAAAACATCCACAAGCTGCAGATGTAGTTTCTATTGTTTTGGGGGTATACCTTCAATCCCTATCACTACCTGACTCTACGTAATATAGTTGGCTTGTATTCTGTTGATTTAAGCCAGAAATTTGCTAAGTTACTGCAGCTGCGGGTCTTGGCGCATCTTTTTCTCAGGAGGAGCAAATGCAGTGATTTCAGCAAATTGAAATCACCCATGGTTACGAGACTAATTCTAGTATGTCATGCTTGTGGGCAGATGCTCACTGTCGGCACCCAATGAGATCAAAATCTGAAGGAAGCAAATTGTGCAACTTGGCTCTTCCTGACATTTGTGCATATTGGAATCGATGAATAGTCAGTGTGTGGAATATTAAATTTATGAATAATAATAAAATCTACCAGTGATCCAGTGAATTTCACTGCTCCTGCCTTTGGTTAATGTCATGAAAATTACTGAATGAAAGCCTGAACTGAGGTTGATTGAAGGGAACAAGATAATGGCTGATACTGACTATTGGCTTATTTTCAGTTTAAATATTGGACATAACTTAGAACATGCAAACAAGCCAGCATGCATATACATTGTAGTAGTGAAGTTTTTTTGTGGAGAGAATCAATGAAGAAAGAAAACCAGGAAGTATAATTTTCCAATTGCTATTAAGCAACTGGGGAACTGAACATTTGCTTGGATTAGTTGAATGGCCAGGCAAAATAAGTGAAGTTTGGGGTTTGAGTTTCTGAAATTAAAATTCCAATTAGATTTTTTTTTGTCATAAAAATTCTGGTTGGAGTTGCAGAATTTTTGGTAAATTGCAAAGCTATTTAAAAGTTTTTTTCAAAGTATGTTTTGAAAATCTCATAAGCTGCAAAGAAGTATTTGGCACCTGATATTGTATTTTCTGAATAATTGGATAGCGACCATTTGGAACCACCTCACTTGGCCAGTGTTGATGACTGAGTAATTTAGTGAATGGGAACCAAGCTAACTCATCTTTCTGTGATAATGAACACTTGGGGAAACTTTAAAAGGCAAGATGAGCTGCAACAGCTTTTTGTGAAAATTCCTGAAGCATGCATCCTGACTTATGCTGACGTGTGATGCTGAGAGGAGCATTAACATGTAGGAGTGCAATTAAAAGAAAAATTGGGAATGCAAAGCGAGAGGGCACAAGACAAGTGGGTAGCATGGTGGCGCAGCGGTAGAGTTGCTGCCTTACAGCACCAGAGACCCGGGTTTGATCCTGATTAAGGGTGCTGTCTGTACAGTTTGTATGTTCTCCCTGTGACCCGCATGGGTTTTCTCCGGTTTCCTCCCACACTCTAAAGCCACACAGGTTTGCAGGTTAATTGGCTTGGTATCATTGTAAGTTGTCCCTGGTGTATGGGATAGTGCTAGTTGGAGGGGGCTGCTGGTCAGCGTGGACTTGGTGGGCTGAAGGGCCTGTTTCCATAAACTAAACTCTAAACTAAATTAAATTAAACAAAAAAAATACTGGTAAGTAAAATCAAAGAAAATGCGAAGCTGTTTTGTAAGTACATGAAGAGCAAGAGGATAACTAAAAGAGTAGAGGGTCTGTTGGGGACCAAAAATGTAATCTATGCGTTGAGATGGAAGATGTGGCTAGTATTCTGAATTATAATTTATTTGATTGTCTTTATAAATGAGGTGAATGAGGCCAATGATTAAGTTAAAGTGATTCAAGTGTAAAATGTTGGATGGAATTAACATCCTAAAAGAGGAAGAATGAAGGGTTATTATTTTTCAAAATAGATACATTGCCAGATCCAAAAAAATAAATCGTTGCCTGTTCAGAGCCAACACAGGGTATTTTAGATGTTCTGGCTACAATTTTCTAATTCTCAATCTAATGCTTGGCACCAGAAGACTAATTTTATACAATTGTCTATAAAGGTAGGAAGAAACGGACTAAGTTCATAGGCTAGTTGGTTGAACAGTTCTTTAGAATCCATTCTAAGGTATGGCATAAACCTTTATTTAGAAAGGCATGGATTTTAAAGGAAGGATGGGTCTGAATAATTTAATTGGGGTAGTCGTACAGCATAGAAACAGGTTTAGTTTAGTATAGAGATACAGCATGGAAACAGGCCCTTCAGTCCACGCTGACCATCGATAACGCATACACTAATTCTATGTTACCTTATTTGTGGCATCCTACACTAGGGGCAATTTACAGAAGCCAATTAAGCAATAACGCTGCACGTCTTTGGAATCTGGGAGGAAACTGAAGCATCTGGAGAAAACCCACGTGGTCAGAATGCAAACGTACAGACAGCACCTGTAGTCGGGATCTAACCCGGGTCTTTGGTGCTGTGAGACAGAAGTTTACCACTCTGCCACCCTCTTTGGCCCAACTTGTCCATGACTGCCATGATGCTCCATTTACACATGCCTTGATTTGGCCCACACCCCTCTAAATCTTTCCTATCCATGCACCGGTCTATATTTCTTTCAAATGATTTTATAGTACCAGTCTCAATCACCTCCTCTGGTTGCTCATTTCATATATCCACCATTGTCTGGTAACAAGGAGTGTCAATAAGAGCAATGTGTTTGATGTCCTGATCTCCCGGTGGCTGAGCACTTCAACTCCCCCTCCCACTCCCAGTCTGACCTTTCTGTCATGGGCCTCCTCCAGTGCCACAGTGAGGTCCACTGGAAATTGGAGGAACAGCACCTCATATTTCGCTTGGGCAGCTTGCAGCCCAGCGGTATGAACATTGACTTCTCCAACTTTAGATAGTTCCTCTGTCCCTCTCTTCCCCTCCCCTTTCCCAGTTCTCCCTCTATCTTCCTGTCTCCACCTATATCCTTCCTTTGTCCCGCCCCCCTGACATCAGTCTGAAGAAGGGTCTCGATCCAAAACATCACCCATTCCTTCTCTCCTGAGATGCTGCCTGACCTGCTGAGTTAATCCAGCATTTTGTGAATAAATACCTTCGATTTGCACCAGCATCTGCAGTTATTTTCATAAACTACAATGTGTTTGATGTAGTCTGCAAGGGTTTCTGTGAAGTTTTGCATTACTGTCTGGTCAACCAAATAGAAAAACCCAAGGGTGAGTGCATATTAGTTCCACAAATGTCTCAGTCAGAGGAAGGCTCCCTCATCTCAGGGTTCCATAGAATTATATACCAGGTTGTGCTCTGCACTATGACCACAGATGACTCTAATTTGTCATGTTTGGCACTTTGGTGCCGAAGTGGCAGATTTTCTGGACTGTTGGATGTTCTTATTAATAATGCAATGTGTGTTTACCTATTATAGACAATGCACAGTGTTATTTTCCAGTCAAGCAAGCAAGTTGAATGTAACTGCAGGAACCAGGCCTCTGGTTCCAGGGGTAGTGCATGAAAACGTCATGTGGCAAGCCAGATGCTGAACCATGGCAGTTTCCAAATAATTGCGACTTTTATATGGTTAAGACCATTAGATTGCAGGATTAAAGTCTGAAGAAGGGTCTCGACCCGAAACGTCACCCATTCCTTCTCTCCCTAGATGCTGCCTGACCTGCTGAGTTACTCCAGCATTTTGTGATTAAAATAGTTTATTTGATTGGGCAGAAAAACAATAAATTGAATTTTGCATTGGTAAATGGAAAGATTACCAATGGAAAGATGTTGCTATTAAATCTCCTCAGAAGTTAGTATGCTCAAAAGTGAGAGAGGATGCTTTTTGGAAGGTGCAACAAAGCAACCAACAATATGATAAATTGGAGGATATTATGCTCTGTAGGAACAGAGACACAAGTGATGTGTACATCCACAGATTTTTAAGGACGCAGATGATGACTGATGGGGTGTCTGAAATGGGATAAATATTTTCTGAGGTTTGGAGAATAAAGGTAGGCCAGTATTCTGTTGCAGTGTACAAAAATTGGATTTGGGTCACAATAAGTTGTGCAGTTCTCATCGCCTGGAAAGGTGAGATTACTGAGGAGATATAAGGTTTTCGGATCTGAGCATTGCCGGCACTTTTTTGTTTTTCATTTACTTAAGAAAGGAGTTTAATTATGGGTATTCGGGGTTCGCAAGTTATAGGAAGAACAGAATGAGGGTCCTGAAGGATTAGAATTTCCAAATGGATGAGGATTTTAATTAATGTCAGCAGTTAGGAAAAGCTGAAGTTTCTCAACTTGGAGCAGTTAAAGCTGAAAGTTGATCAATAAGATTTTGAAAATAATAAAGGATCACGGTAGTGAAGAGATAATTTGTTACTGTGGTTGTGAGTGTAAAGAAACGGGCAGACTTGAGGGGACTGGCAAAAGAACATGGGAAAATATTTCTTCACACAGCACTCTTGCAAGTTGGGGCTTGGATTAGTAAATGGAAATATGATGTTGTGTCATTACAGAGACTTGGTGGCAGCTGAGTATTCCATACAACAGTACTATCCTACACCAGTACTATCCGATACACTACGGACAATTCCATACTTGGTTTGGATGTTTTGCATGTGATAAGGGGGATGTAAAATGTGGGATTTTTGCATTATTAATCAGGGAAAGTCAGCACTTAAAAGGACATCGTTGACGGCTTCTCCAGTGGTGCAATGGGAGTAAAGTTCAGGAATGCTGGGTTAATAGTTTAAACCTTCCATTATTATTGGGAGATAGAGGAGCAAAAATGTGGGTAGATTATGGAAAGATGTAAAAGCAACAGGGTAGTTGTAATGGATGACTTGTAATTTTCCCAATATTAACTAGAACAGTGCCAAAGACTTGGATGTAGTAGAATTTGTTAGGTGCATCCAAGATGGTTTCATGACACGGTATGCAGATAATCCAACCAGGAAAGGGACCATACTAGACCTTGTATTTGGAAATGTGCCGAGCAAGGTGAGTAGAGTTCAAGTAGGAGAACCTTTGGGAACATTATCGTAACTCTTAACTTTTCAGATAGGTATGGATAAAGATAAGACTGGACCTCTTGGTTGTGATGTACATAAATGTTTTTGTTGAAATGTGGATGGGCTGAATTGTAAATTTGCTGACAGCACAAAAACTGAAAAAGCTGTTGCTGGTGAGGTTGTTGGTAGGATATGGTCCAGTTGGACATATGAGTAGAGAAATAGAAGAAGTGGTATAATCTGGACACGGATGAGGTGCTGCATTTTGGGAGGTCAAATAGAAGATGTACATATGCAGTAAATGGAAGGATCTTGAGAGCATTGACATATAGAGGAATCTCGGGTTGCAAATCCATAGCTCCCTGAAAGTGACAACATAACAGTGGTGCAGTAGTAGAGTTGCTGCCTTGAAATGCCAGAGACCCAAGTTCAATCATGATCTCGGGTGCTGGCTGTACAGAGTTTTTCCCCATTCTCTGTAACTGCGTGGGTTTTCTCCAGGTGCTCTGGTTTCCTCCCACATTCCAAAGATATGCAAGTTTGCAGGTTAGTTAGCTTCTGTAAATTGTCCCAGGTGTGTAGGAGAATACTGGTGTATGGGTGAACATTGGATGGTGGGGACTTGGTGGGCAGAAGGACCTGTTTCCACACTGTATCTCTAAACCAAGCTAAACTAAAAAAAAGGCCAATTGCCATCATCCTTCAGGGCTTTGGATATATAAATTGGGAAGTCATGTTGGAACTATATACAACTTTGGTTAGAATATATTTGAAGTGTCATGTTGTTAAGTTGCTATATTACAGGAAGCACATGGAGGCTTTCGAGAGGGTGCAGAAGAGGTTCACGAGGATTTTGCAGTGGAGTATAGGGCATTGGCTATATGGAGAGGTTGGACAGACTTGCAGTATTTTTCCAGAGTGTTGGAGGCTGAGGTGTGGCCTGATATCGGTGGACTAACTTTGAAGCACATATGGGGTAAATAGCCAGTCTTTTTCCCTGGGGTGGAATGCTAAATACAAAATGGCATTGATTTAAGATGAAAGTGGGGAAGATTTTTTTAAAAGAGATTTACAAGGCAATTTTATTGTTACATGGATCAGGGGTCTGGAACATTCTGCTAGTAAAAGTGGTGGAAGCAGATAAGATAGCAAGTATAAGAAAATAACTGCAGATGCTGGTACAAATCGAAGGTGTTTATTCACAAAATGCTGGAGTAACTCAGCAGGTCAGGCAGCATCTCAGGAGAGAAGGAATGGGTGACGTTTCGGGTCGAGACCCTTATAAGAGAGCAATGTTCAGGAGGCATTTAGACAGACACACGAGAAAGCCAGAGAATGACGGGATGTAAACGATATGCAGACAGATGTGCAGTTTCTATACGGCACAGATATGATGTGCCGAAGGTGCCAATACTGTGCTGTACTCTTCTATGTTTAATGAACACAGCCCAACTTCAAATAATATATTCCCAGTAAAGAACTGGTGCCAGCTTTCAAAGGGGTCTATAATAGTGTGTCGACTGGGACAGTTTGTGGTTGGGGAGGCAAGTAGAAGGTCATTAGGAGCAACTTTGAAGTGGGTGAGTGAGACAGCTGGACCTTGGGAGGGAGTGACTGGCCTGCAGCTCGAGTTGTGGGGGGTGGCGGAAGGCAGCGGTTGCTGGTGGTGATGGAGAGTGAAATAAGGGGGTGATATAGAAGCATTTCAAATGAGCACGAGGGGATGAGGGCTGATGAAATACGAGTCGTGTGCTGCCTGTGCAGTGGAGCCTGTCTTCCAGTTACCCTTTGACCCCTCTATTGTGTCGAGCTCTCGCCCTGTCCAGTCTGTGTGGTCAGGGAAGAATTAAAATAATTTGTACACAGGGGTTCTGAAGTGGAAGCAGTATTTCTCTACCCCGAGGGACTGCCTGGGAAAGAGAAAGGGATCTGGAGCTTATTATCTGAAAGGGGAGTGGAGGCCAAAACGCTCTTCGTATTTAAATGGTATTTGGATGTATACTTGAAGATTCGCGACCTGCGGTACTTTCTTTTCTCTATATCAGCTTTCATGAGTCTTAGAATTGTTTTCCCACCTCTTTATTATTTTTTAAGATTTATTGTCTGGTGCTTGCTGGTAATTTACAGCCTTGAATTTTCCTGCTTTCTTGCCTCTTCCTTGCTTGTTTTCCTTGGTTCTGAACCTAATCTAATTTTGGAGCCTCATTATTGTGATGTTGGCGTTGTTTGATGATTTGGCCTCCACAATGTGCCTGCTGAACATTCCCTCATTGACCCCCTCCTTGTGCATTGAACCAAGCAACTACTTTTGGTCATAAAGCACTTTTCAGACTTACACTGAACTCCTGATCCTCTGGAGAACAATGTGCTTGGACTCGGGACCTTTGGCAATTCTTCAACCCAGAACAGTCCTCTTCCAGTTTCCTGGCCCTCTCTACTTCCCTTCCACCATAAACTACCATCCCACACCAGATGGCTTGAAGTCCTTTTTGTTTCAGTTCTTGAAGGAATACCAAACCAAAGCTCAACTCCCCACCACATTTCTCTGCTTGGGTGAACTTTGTGTAGCACTCTCTTCATCATTTTATTCCCCAAAATAAATATCGCTGTGTGAGTCTGCATACATTTGAGGTTGGCCTGACTCTTTCATGGGATATTAGTTTGGTGATACAGTTGGAAAACTTGCCCTTCGGTGCACTGGGTCCACGCCAACCATTGAGCACGAGTTCTATGGTAACCCACTTTCTCACCCATTCCAGACACACCAGGGGCAATTGTACAGAGGTCAATTAATGTACAAACATGCACATTGCTGGGATGTGGGAGGAAACTGGAGCACCTGGAGGAAACTCGCATGGCTATATGAGAATATGCAAACTCTACACCGACAGCACCCGAGGTCAGGATCGAACCTGGTCCTCCGAACCTAAGTCAGCAGCCCTATCAGCTGTGCCACTGTGCCGCCCTACGGATGTGAGACACTCATTGTTCCGGATGCTCTCCCTTGCTCCTCAATCTACTACATTCACTGCATTGATACAGTGTATTGTTCTTGTCCAGCCTTCCAAATATTACTTTGGTTTGCTTCCAATCTTCATCCTTCGTACATCGTTGAATGGTCTAACCTGAGTTCCTTTAACTATCTCACCTTGATTTCCATGACGAGTTATTGAACAGGATGCACTAAAAGCCTAATCCTGCCAATGGTTCCTACCATTCTTGTACCCCTCATTCTATTGCCAGCTGCAAACTCGTGTTAGTTTGAGGGGATCCTGAAAAGTTAGCAGCTCGCCTGGCCATTTTGCTAGGTGAGATATCTGATTCCAATAAAGCCTAGAATTTAATCTGGTTATTTTGTAGAAAGCAGAATGAAGACTAGTACATAATCATAATTGAGATGGAAATTGAAATATCACTGAACAGTTCAATGCATTCTTCTGAAAAATCTTTATGTTGAGAAAATTGCAATCCATGTGAGTTTTGTTCGGTAGAGGAAATTTGGGCAGGAAATGTAATTTCAGGTGACATTTTATGGAACCAACTCAAACAGACCAACTTAAACAATGTGCAACACTGAGCAGAGCTCTTGTGAGATGCACACTGTGAGATGCCTGCTGGGAAATGCCGATGCTTTGGAGTATAATGGTTACAAAAGCAATATCTGGGCAATTCATTTTTGGCGGGGACGGGGGGACGGGGGGGACGGGGTGGTGGGGAGTAAATTTTCAAGGATGCATCACTGAGATTTTTGTTTTATCTCCTCTCCAAAATGTTGTCTGGCTGACAATATATTTCCTTTTTTCTCCAAAAGTGATCAACTGAAAGCAAGTGAAAGCAAGTGAAAAGTTATCAACTCTGGCATATTAACAATCTCTACCAGTGCTGTCTGATTGCCTAAGCATGTCTAATATATATATATTTTTATTTCCCATCTCCCACTATTAAAATATTTTTTGTTATCAATGCCCTGAAGTTAAAATACTCAATTTTCTGTTTTGTTTGACAGAAGCAATGTAATTTTCTGAGTTGGTTCAGATTTGCATATCTACTCAAAAGCATTTGGCAATGCGTACTATTATGAAATTCTGTTTTTTATGAGAAAATAAATAGATTTGCATCTGTTGTTAACAGAATATGAAGAATGGCTTTTAAGATGACCTGTAAAGCTGTGTTTAATGTGTTTGTTATTTAATAATGTTTTAAATGTGTATCTCATCACATTGCTATAAATATTATTTCAAACACATTAATTTACAAGTAAGTTAAAAGTTAGAACTTCCTGTATTTTGTAAACTGAGCATTGAAAACTTCACTTTTAACTACTTCCCCACAGTAAAGCAGTTTAGCTGTATTAACCTTTTCCTTTCATGTTTAACTTTATGCCTCCTTTGGATAATTTTTAACAAATTAATTTGTAAAAGTGGACATTACTAGAATAAATTTGTTACTTCTTTTGTCCCGTACTCAATGGGTTGCCATGTAAAGGTGAAGAGCCCATTAACTGTGGGATTGGAGTTGTACACAAGCAGGACGGCAAAGGAATTTTTATACCAACAATAAAGCAGGCTCGGGTTCATTTTTACAAGTGTTATTTAAAATGAAATAAAGTTCTCAGTCTGCCATGGTGGGATTTGAATTCTCTTCCATTTGAAGGCTATTAAGATCAAATCGATGTTTTATGAGATGAGAATTGTGGCATGTTGCACCCATCCTGTTTGTTGGCTCTCCTTTTCCCTAATGCCTGTTTTCTATCAACTGAATTTTGGCTATATTTTCATTGGACTTTATTTTTGACCTGCTGTTCAGTATGGCCTGCAAGCTAAATCCAACAGTAGTGCAAGTCACCTGTTTCTTGACTGCAGTCAATTTGCCACTGTGCGCCTTCTGTTACTTTTCTGAAAATCAAATGGTAATTGCTGCCATACATTTTCTGGACAACCTGTGCTGAAAATTCCAGCAGGTAAATCAATTACTATTCCCAGCAATTGGATTTTGTTCTTGAGTTGTTTTCATTGTTTATTCACATGTTTTCTGAAGGTGACTTCCCAAGAAAAATATTAAAATAGGCATCACAAAATGCTGGAGTAACTCAGCGGGTCAGACTGAAGAAGGGTCCCGACCCGAAACGTCACCAATTCCTTCTCTCCTGAGATGCTGCCTGACCTGCTGAGTTACTCCAGCATTTTGTGAATAAATACCTTCGATTTGTACCAGCATCTGCAGTTATTTTTCTATTAAAATTGTCATGTATGCTTATCGGCCTTGAAACCATGTAAACTTCAGCAGTTTACAATTTCTTGGTAATCTGTTGTGATGTTTCATTGGTGACGAACAGCTCCACAGTTCGCCAATTTGCATGGGGATCAAAGGTTGTTGGTGCATACTATAATGAAAGGCTATGGATTAAAAATGGGACTTTTATGTTCATAAATGATGTTTAACTTGCTAAGTATTTCCAAAATTTTCTGTTTGAGTTTCAGATCTTGAACATTTGGTTTTATGTTTATATCATGTGGTCAAATGAAAACACCTAGAGTCAGTCATAGAATCATACAGCACGGAATGGAGCACTTCCATCCAATTTGTGTCCATGAGGCCCATGTTTGGCCCATATCCTTCGCAAATTTTCCAAACCATGTACCTGTCCAAAGAACTTTAAAATGTTATTATGGCTGTCTCAACCATTTCTTGCAGCTCTTTCTGTATACCCATTACCATCTGTGTGGAAAAGCTGCCCTTCAGTGTCTTGTTAATTCTTCAAGATTCAAGATTCAAGATATCTTTATTTGTCATCCAAAAAACAAGTTTTTTGGACGAAATTTCGTCACCCACAGTCCAACAATAAGAGCAATAAAATAAGCAAATTACACAACCCCAACCAACACAAAACCCCCCAAAAAGAAACATCCATCACAGTGAGTCTCCTCCAGTCCCCTCCTCACTGTGATAGAAGGCCAGAATGTCTTTTTTCTCTTCCCCTGCCGTCTTCTCCTGCGGTCAGGCTGTTGTCGTTGCCATGTTCCAGGCTGCGCCGGACGGTGAAATGTCCGCAACGGGCCGACCCAAGCCCCGCTGTAAGTCGGGGCGGTCGGGGCTCCCGACATTGAAGCCCCCGCCGAGCAGAGAAAATTCCGTGGCCTATTTCAGGCCGCGCCGGACGGTAAAATGTCCGCGGTGGGCCGACCCAAGCCCCGCGATCCGCTGCCGCTGCCGGAGCTCCCGATGTCGGCATCCACGCGGCCCGAGCCTAAGGCGAGTCGCAGCCGCTCCCGCAGCCTCCGAGAACGGCCGGCTCCGCTGATGGTGAGTCTGGTCCGCGGGCTCTGCGAACCAGAGCCCTGGAGGCCGCCAGCTCCAGGAGTTGGGCCGATGGTAGGCCGCAACAGGAACGGAGACACGGCCCAGAACACAAAGGTCGGGTCTCCGTTCGGAAGGGACACGTATTACAATTTTACAGTTCCCCCCCTCCCCCCCACATACACACATAGTACACAAACACAAAAACACCACATCACAACTACAATTAAGACAACAAAAACAACAAAAACACAAAGACAAATGGACTGCAGGTAAGCCGCAGCTGCTAGGGCAGCGCCGCCATCTATGCCCTCTTGTTCTTGATTCCATTCGCCTGGAAGAAAGATGTGTGCATTCACCTATCTATTCCACTCATTATTTTGTGCACATCTATAAAGTCACCCTTGGTCTCCTGTGCTCCAAGGAATAGTCCTAGCCTGCCAACCTTGAGTCTTGGGACTCAGACTCTGGAGTCCTGGCAACGTGCTCGTAAATCATCTCTGCATTCTATACAGTGTAATTGCAGCTGACCTCTGAGCTTTTAGCTTATTGTCTTTAATTGTTTACTCCTTGTCCACTTTGCTGTTTATAGAACTTAAACAATTTTATTTTTGCTTTCCTAAGTAAAGACAGATGTGGCGTAACCACTGGCTGACTTTTCTCAGTTTATTGTTACGCAGTAGGTTGGTCATTTTCTCTTATTTATTGAAAGATAATGGAATCTATATTTTATTAATCACTATTGGCATGAAGGTGCTCAGATTTGATCTTGAAGATACCTGTGTCAAATATTGAGTGGGGTCTGTGGTATTGATTTCTCTGTGTACCTTAATGTGATCTGTAATCAGTTGCCATCTGGAGGCAATTTTTGGTGCATAGCAACAGGAATTCATCAAACTGGTTGAGTGGGCATTGAAGAATTTTGGCAAGAATTAAAGGAGGAGATAAAAAGCTCTTGCTTCAAAGAAATTAAACTTTTGAGGCATGCACGTAGGATTGAGATAGAGGCAGAAATACACAAATAAAACTAATGATTTTTCAAACCATTAAACCAGCAGATGTTCTAAGGAAGTTAAAATTGTACATCAAATTATGTTTTTGAGCCAGATACAATGTTTAATAATTGTCTGAGTATGTTGCTAAAGCTTAGCATTGCACTTTCAATAACGTTTATTGAGAAAAAGATATACTTTTCTTTGAAAAGATTTGAAAGGACTGGCCGTGTCTCTGATTTGCTGTTGGTTATATGTGCAAAGGCTTCAACGGTGCACCCTGTGGAGAAGCTGAATGTCAGTGACTTCAGTTTGTGGCTTTTCATGTTTAGCTGCATCTGGATAGTTGCCAGCAATTCTTGTCAGTGTTGCAATGTAATGGCACTGAGTGCCGACTGTTTTGCTTTGGGAGAAATGTATATTCCATGCTGTTTTTTTAAAAAGGTGATCTTCCATTCGTGCCAGTCTTTTTTTAATCTTCTATCACCTGGTTTACTTTGCGGATTACTTTGCTTGTGTACTTGATTCTTCTGAATTTCTACAAAGGCTTATTCCTAATCCAAACTACATTTAAGGTATCCTGTATTATTAATTAACATCCAGTTTCACTTTCCATGACTTTGCTTTTTATGCATCCTTTGCAGGCACAGCTGATGGCCTTTTGTTGGAGATAGGCAGGGTTGACATATTGGTCAAGGCATTTTTCTTGTCTTGTTCACATGAAATTAGAGTTGAACCGCTGATATGATTGGAATGAGAGATAGGGAGGAATATATTTGCTGCTGATGACGCTTAAAGAACTAGTTCTGAGCTGCCACATTTGTCCTTCCATCTCATTTGCTGTAATGGTGCCAGATAACTTGATGGCATGTGTAATAGAAACAGAAAATGCTGGGTGCACTCGCATTGGGAGCACTATAATGTTGAGAGCTGTATTCTGCAATCCTGTGTCTTCCCCATTGCTCTATCTATTGTACTTGAGTTTGACATTGTTTTTAAGTATAGTATCATCTGATCATAGTGGAAAATATGCAAAACAAAATTATTCGGTACACATTGTAATAAAAAGCCTACACTAAATGGATATGATGATAATCACATATCGTTTCCCAGAGGAGGGAAGTCTAAAACAAGAGGACATAGATTTAAGGTGAGAGGGGAAGGATTTAAAGTGCACCCATGAGTTCAGAATTTCCAAAGAGATGGTGGTTGGTATATGCAAGGAGCTAGACGCAAAATGCTGCAGTAACACAGCGTGTCAGGCAACATCTCTGGATAGAAGGGGTGGGTGATGTTTTGGATCGAGACCCTTCGGCGCTGTCAGGTGAGTTGGTAGAAGTGGGAACAATTGCAATTAGTGTTCAAAAGACATTTGGATAGTGTAATGGCAACTTCCAGACTTATCCAATAAATTATTTTTTAATTGTCATTACTACACAGGGAGTCGGAATGAACTTGCGCAAACCCCAACAGAACAGATCTTCCTGTCGTTTTTAAGTTTAATTAGTTGTTTATGGAAGTAGTTGTACAAGCAAGGAGATGAACATACCAGGCTGTACTTCGTTCGCATACAAGTCGTAGCTAGCTGCTCTGACCCTGGTCTGGCCCTAGGTCTCCAGGTCTTTTCCTGGTCTGCTCACAGGTCTGGGAAGAACTGTATACTCTCCCTCCCTGTATCTGGCCACTTCCAATCCCTTATGCCCATATATACACCACCCTGTTCATCTCATGACTGCCCCCAAGTGTCCAAAATAATAAGGTAAGATATATGCCTTATTATTATATATAAATGGATCCTACAGATAGTTTTGTGGATAGGAAAGATTTTGGGGGATATGGGCTAAATGCAGGCACGTGGAACTAACTCAGGAAAGCAACTTGGTCAACATGGATGATTTGTGTCAAAGGGCCTTTTCCTTGCTGTTAAGTGTGTGTAACAAAAGTATTTGAGTCTTATGTAGATCATGGTATAAAATCATACATTCTCAAGTCTTTCACAGATAAGCAGTTGAATAAGGGCTACTGTCAGGAAAACCTCAAATAAATGCCATCAAGAAGCTCGGCTCTCCTGGGAATGTCAGATACTGTTCGCATCACTTCTATCCTGCTTAGACTCAGAATTTGACAGTTCAAAACAACTCTTTGTGAAATCTGGAGCGACTGAGCAATTTTGTTATTGTTTGTGGGGAAAATGGAGGTCATGCTGTAGATGGCAAATGACACCGGTCTGGAGAATATTGGTATAGTTCTCACAGCAGATGTTGCTTTACCTGCAAAAAAAAAATCACCATAAATTTCCATATATTGCAATTTGTGTTTCTGTAACCTGACACATTAAATTAAAAATTATGTGGACAGGCATTGTCAGTAAAACTGACACACTCCTCGGCGATTTTTATCAGCAATGGGCATTTTCATGTATTGTACTTATTTACAGGCTTTTGAAGAAGCTCCAAATATAAAATTGGAAGTTGTTTGTGTAAAGCATTTATTTTGAGGTTTCGCATAAATTTAAAGGAAACTACCACAATCCTACTTCTACATATCAGTAAACTGTTGTGTGTAAATTAATGAAGAATAAATATAAAATTTACTTAACCATGATGAAGGATTAGGGTTAACTTTAACTGGAATTGTTATTGCATTTTTGAAGAGAAGACTTTGGGCAACAAGAAATGGCAGCTAAGAATCCATTGATTGGAGATTGTACCATGTATTGTTTAATACGCTCATGAAATAGTTAATTTATCTAAGCAGAATAATCAGCACCTTTGTCATTAGAATTGAAGAACATGGAATTTTGTTATTTGCTTTTAATGTGGCAGGCAGCTTGTCCTCATAAATAGGCCTTAGCTAGAAATTGTAGGACCATTGCCCTGTCATTTCAAAGGGTCATCAATGAGGGCACCCTTCATTGGGATGGTGCCCATGTTTTCCAGTGCAAAAGTACATCCTCCTTTTGTATGTGGACAGGGCTGATTTCCAGCTCAACTACCAAGAAGAATGAAGGTTTTAGGAACATGGAAATGTTACCACTTTAAAGATTCTGCTTCAACTCCTGATTCATACTTATGTGGAAAATAGATAATCAGCCCCACCTGATTTGTGAGCTTGGTGCAGACTTGGATATTTCATGATGAGTTTTAGTAACTTCTGTCTGGTTCAGAACTAATTACTGCTGTTATTCTTCTGTTGGTATTCCCCCTCAGCCCTGCATTTCTCAGCTTTTTCATTCTTATTTTTGCAGTGATAATGGGCAGAGAAAAATAAAAATTGAATTCCATTTTCTGAACTGTGTATTTGTTTTGGTTGTGCTTGAAGGCGTTGATGACATGTTGTGCAATCAGCTGGACTTGAACAAGTGTAAGTGCCATTAGAAATGACTATGGAACTATTCCATATTTTCTTTGGTTTTGTGACATTCACGCAATTAAATCCACACAACAATCCATATATTTCTTCTCCATGCTTTGAATTGCTGTTGGTTGACATTGCAAAATTAAGTCTAGGGTTGGGTCCCATCATTTGGCATGGTTAAAGTGGAACCGATTGATATATTTTATTTCTCTTCTAACACCAATAGTTCTTGTGGAATCTTCCAAAGAAACACCTAAAATAACTGAAACTTTACTAATTTTAGAAACTTTATCGTGCATTTTGGGTGAGGCATTTATCCTGAATCGCCCAGGTTTTAGAGCAGAGGTCAATAAAAAGATATAATTTTTTTTTAAATGGGCTGTCCCAGAACAATATGGACTGGCTGCCTGAGCTCCTCTCATCTTCATATTTGCTGTTCTGCTGCTGCAGTTATTTTGGACCAAGAAAGGAAAACTATGCTGGGGCCACATGATGATACATCTCTGCTGCTGCTTTGCATGGCCACATGATGGTTAAATCTACTGTACATCTACTGTATCCCTCACTTCTATTTTAAGATTTTTCTTTGACCTATCTCTGTGAAGAACGTAAAAAAAAATTTAGCACCCATTTCTCCTTGAATGATTATGGTACCAAATCTTTGTTTGAGATTTGGTCAGTGCCATGATATGTTTTACTTTATTAAAGGCACCTCACTAATTATGTTCTGCTGATTTTAGTGTGCCTTTTTAATGAAATGTGATTTAAATAAGGAAATGGCAGAACAGTTAAATGAGTACTTTGGTTCTGTCTTCACTGAGGAAGACACAATCTCCCAGAAATACTAGGGGACTGGGGATCTAGTGGGAGGGAGGAACTGAAGGGTATCCACATTAGTCAGGAAATGGTGTTGGATAAACTGTTGGGACTGAAGGCAGATAAATCCCCAGGGCCTGATGGTCTGCATTCCAGAGTACTCAAGGAGGTGGCCCTAGAAATCATTGATGCATTGATGATCGTTTTCCAATGTTCTCTTGACTCTAGCTACCCTCCAATCCACAGGAACTGATCCAATGTAACTCCATTTTTTTTTAAAAGGAGGGAGAGAGAAAATGGGGAATTATAGACCAGTTAGCCGTACATCGGTAGTGGGGAAGATGCTTGAGTCAATTATTACAGATATTATAGCAACGCATTTG
Organism: Rhinoraja longicauda; assembly: GCF_053455715.1. NCBI lineage: Eukaryota > Metazoa > Chordata > Chondrichthyes > Rajiformes > Arhynchobatidae > Rhinoraja > Rhinoraja longicauda. The sequence goes on along the minus strand of NC_135968.1, from coordinate 26,817,735 downwards.
GAAAGCAGTGACAGGGTTGGTCAAAGTCAGCATGGATTTATGGGAAATCATGCTTGACTAATGTTTTGGGAATTTTTTGTGGATGTAACAAGTAGAATGGATAAGGGAGAGCCAGTGGATGTGGTGTATCTGGACTTTCAAAAAGCCTTTGACGGTCCCACACAAGAGATGAGTGCAAAATTAGAGCACTTGGTAATGACATGGATAGAGAACTGGTTGGCAGACAGGAAGCAAAGAGTTGGAATTTCCAGATCCTTTTCAGTATGGCAGGCAGTGACTAGCGGGGTGCAAGAGGATTTGAGTTTATGAGCAAGGAGGTCCTACTGCAGTTTTACAGGGCCCTAGTGAGACTGCACCTGGAGTGTTGAGTGCAATTTTGAATTGAATTGAATAATTTTTTTTGCCAAGTATGTATGCATTACAAGGAATTTGCCTTGGTGCTTTGCCCGCAAGTAACAACACGATTATACAGTAGACAATTACAAATAAAACATTATAGTTTAAACATGTGAAGAATTAAATAAAATACCAGAGCAAAAGGAGGCTACAGACTTTTGGGTGTTGAATAGAGCTACTGCTTGTGGGATAAAAGTTGTTTGTATGTCTGGCTGTGGCGGCTTTGACAGTCCGGAGTCGCCTTCCAGAGGGAAGTGCTTCAAAGAGTTTGTGGCCAGGGTGAGAGGGGTCAGAGATGACCTTACCCGCTCACTTCCTGGCCCTTGCAGTGTACAGTTCATCGATGGGGGGAAGGTTACAGCCAACAATCTACTCGGCTGATCGATAGATGTGCTACAGCCTCCGGATTGCATGTCTCGTGGCTGAGTCAAACCAGACCATGATGGAGAAGGTGAGGACAGACTCTTTGATGGCATTATAAAACTGGACCATCATTGCCTGTGGCAGATTCCTAATTTGAGGAAGGACACTTATTGATATTGAGGGAGTGCAGCGTAGGTTCACCAGGTTAATTCTCGGGATGGCGGGACTGGCACATGATGAAAGAATGGGTCAACTGGGCTTGTATTCACTGGAATTTAGGATGAGAGGAGATCTCATAGAAACATATAAAATTCTTAAAGGAGCGGACAGGCAAGATGCAGGAAAAATGTTCCCGGTGTTGGTGGAGTCTGGAACCAGGGGTCACAGTTTAAGAATAAGGGGTAGGCCATTTTGGACTGAGATGAGGAAAAACTTTTTGAACCAGAGAGTTGTGAATCTGGAATTCACTGCCACAGAATGCAGTGGAGGCCAATTTGCTGGATGTTTTCAAGAGGGAGTTAGATTTAGCTCATAGCGCTAAAGGAATCAAGGGATATGGGGAGAAAACAGGAACAGGGTACTGATTTTAGATGATCAGCCATGATCATATTGACTGGTGGTGCTGGCTCGAAGGGCCGAATGGCTTACTCCTTCACCTATTTTTTTTGTTTAATAAATGAACTAACCTCCCTCCACACACCCTCCTTCAATTATCCTTCAGATTTTGTGGGTTTTGTATTCATCTCAAGGCAATCTTTAATCCTTCAAGGGGAAGTTTTGATTAATATTTAATTTCACTGCTGAAGAAACATGGTTTGAAAAAATATGGAATATTTTTAGTTTTTTTAAATTCCCCGGAGTATCTCAAGGAAGAAACAAGCCATTGGAAGGTCTAAATTAGTGAAGTTATTTTGTCAAAACCTATGGCTTTGTCAATATACAAAGATCCAGTTCAGACAGAATCATCGTGGGCAGAGGTTAGATTTGATAGCTATTGTTGATGTTCAGTGCATGGATGAATCGAGTAGCTGCTGAGCAAATTGCCATTTTCCACTTTTATCCTTTGGCAATGAAAGGTTTCAATTCATTAAATTCAGCCGCTGTATCCCCCGTTCTGTTCATTTTTGTGGAGAGTGACTTACATTGAGCTGGATTCACTATAACACAAAATATAGTATATAAGAGAAATAGTCGCTGACACTACCCTATGAATAATAAGCCTGGAAGTTGAAGCAAATCAAAAGCATCACTGATTCTGCAATAGACACTTTCAATTTGAGCAATAGAAGAAGATATTACATTTTTCATTACAATTCTGAATGACTTCAAAGCGTTATTTTCAATAACAGATTGAATCTTGGTTTGTCAGACCTGGCGGCTGATAACCATTGCAACCTGTTTCATGTTGCAATACTGAATTCAATTCTGCTTCACATTTTACCCCTCCTTGAAGTGTTGTCGATGGCAAGGTATCTGAAGCTCAACTGATGGTTAATTTTGAAAGATAGATAGTTAATTAATATATGTTGTGCTTTGTAGTCCAGAGGACAGTCTTATGGATTGCCAACCAACTTTGCTTCAGCTATTTATTATATTCCGTGTGCATTTTTAGAAGAAGTTGGAATTGTGGTGTTAATGTTTTGCTTGCGTAATCATGAGAACATCATCATGATGATTAAGGTTGTAATTGATGATTCAACATTCACAGTTGATTCACAGTTTGGGTTCAACATTCTTCAATCTTCATAGGTTTAAAAACAGTAATATGCTGGGAATCCAAGATAGCTCTGAGTGCACCAAGCTTGAAATGCTGGAGGGGAAGTAAAAAGAGCATAAATCTATATCTGTCTCAGGATACGGAGAGAACTGAAGGTGATGAACCATGAAATTATCAGTGTTGGTCATGGATAAGCTATTATGGACTATCATAAAGATGAAATTAGATTAGACTTTTAAGGCATAGTTTCATCATTGTTCAATGTGATTTAACTGGTTTATATAGAGTGCACAGCACAGGGACAAGACATTCAGCCTGACCTGCTGTTGCTGCCGTTTATGTTCCATCCAAACCCCTCTCCATGATGCTTCATCCAACTCTGATGAATCTTTATTTCTCCTCTCTCGAGCTTACACATGCTTCACTTACGGACATCTACAATATGCCTCGGCCATTTCGTGGAGCAGCAGCTTCCACATTGTCTGTGCTCTTCTGCAACAGTCCAGAACATTCAATCAGAAGATTCTTATTTTTATTCACAACCACAAAAGTCATAATAGCAGTGAGAGTGTGATACACTTTGAAGGTGCAGTTACACGAGGAAGCCCAATTGGTTGCTCAAAAGGTGCAACCCCCCCCCCCCCCAGGTGAATTTGCCTATTCTTAGACTACCCTTTTTACCTCTAAACAACTTTACAAAAAAATCATGGTGTACCATGCATCTGTATTTGAGCCTTTTTATATCCAGATCCTAGATAATTTACTGAAGTCAAGGTCGTTCAATCAATTAGCCGTGGGCCAGGTAGTCAATTGAAAATCGAAAAGTATAATAATAATTTGGATATAATAAAAATCAGCATTTGACACCAACTTGGGGCATCTGGATTTACACTAAATATTATGTGCGCTGCAACGATTGTATTTGGTCTTTTGGTAGAACTAATAAATTAATTTTCATTTGATGCCTCAGTATTTTCTCTTTTTCCAGCCTTTGAATGAAAACAAGTAAATACTTGTATGGTTGTCTGTATTGTGTGAATGTCATAATATTGTACAACATGGGAACAGACCCTTTCGGGCCATTAAGTCCATGCTGGACATCAAGCGCACTAGATTAATTTAAACCACACTTTAATTAATTTAAACCACACTTCTATCACAACGTTTCCTTGCCTGTAACTATTTAAGTTTTTAGGTTTATCGTTATCACATGTAACAAAGTACAGGGAAAATCGTTGTTTTTATGCTATCCAAACAGCTCAGATATATCATAAATGAAAACAATCAAGTCAAACTCAAGATTGACACCAAATGCTGGAGTAACTCGGCAGGACAGGCAGCATCTCTGGAGAGATGTATGTTTTCTATGGTGCATCTGTAGAAGATTGCAAGAGTCAGTGGAGATGTACTAAATTTCCTCAGTCTCCTCAGGGAACATAGGTGTTGGTGTGCCACCTTGGCTGTTGCATCAATGTGGTTAGCACATGGCAAATCATTGGTAATATTAACACCAAGGAACTTGAAGCTCTCAACCATTTTCACTTCTGCACAATTGATGCTGATTAAGACATGTACTTCATCATGCTTCCTGAACTCAATAACTAACTCCATCTTCGTGACATTGAGGGAGAGGTTATGGTCCTGACACCATGTTACTAAGTTCTCTCTCTCCTTCCTGTACTCCATCTCGTCATTGTTCTTGATCCAGCCTACCACAGTCATGTCATCTGCAAACTTGTGGATGGAGTTAGAGCAGAATTTGGCCATAGTCCCGATTGTGGATCTGCAGTGGATCTGCAGTGGATCAAGGTTGGCTGACAGGCTGGAATTAATGTGTGCCATCACCAGTCCTTCAAAGCACTTCATGATGGTGGATGTCAGCAACTGGATAGTGGTCATTAAGACTTACAGTGCCAGAGAAAAGGATTAGATCCCGACTATGGGTGCGCTCTGAAAGGGGTTTGTGAGTTCTCTCTGTGACCATGTGGGTTTTCTCCAGGTGCTCTGGCTTACTTTCAAATTCCAAGGAAGTGCCTGTTGCAGGTTACTTGCCTTCTGTAAATTGTCCCTAGTGTGTAGGATAGAACTAATGTGGGCCGAAAGGCATCTTTCTACGCTGTATTTCTTGACTAAACTAAGTCGTGCAAAATATACTTTGCCACTGGGGTTATAGTGGTCTTGAAGCAGGTGAAGACCTCTTAATAGAATAGCTAGGCCAGCTGATCGGCACAAGTCTCCAGGATGCAGCCGAGGCCATCAAGGCCAGTTGCTTTCTGTGGTTTCATTCTTGGGAAGGCTGATCTTGCATCTGCCACAGTAAACGTTATACAGGTGCAAACTTTGCCTCAGTCTACGGGTATCCATGTGATCGCCATGGGACTCCAGCTTGGTCTGGAATTCCGTCGGCATTCTAATGGGTCTGCAAAGGTTGTAGATAGATTTATTGTACAGCACGGGATATTTTAACTTGTATGCTGTAGGTGTAGAATTCATGTGGGACTTGACCTCACGGTTCATCCATGATTTCTGGTTGGGGAACGTGCGAAACAGCATCTTTGGTACACATCCTCCACATACTTGCAGAAGAAGACTGAGAGCAATGGAATATTCATCTAGGTTAACCAGAGTCCTTGACTGTGGACAAGGCCACCAATCAAAGCATTCACAAAGGATCTCATCTGTTCCCTTGAACCACCAGTGCATGATTTTCTCTGCAGTTTGCATACCGTACCAACACATCTTCCCGCTTCAGTCACTGCTTATAAGCAGTTGTAGAAGTGCTCCAGGTGAGCAGATTTGCCAAAGTGCTGACCAGGAGTGGAGCAGAATGTGTTTTTTAATGGTTGTGTAGCCGCAGTTGAGGATGTTTGGACCTCTAGTTATGCAGGACACATGCTGGGGTAGTTTGGCACCACTCCCTTGAGGTTGGTCTGATTTGAAGTTCTCGGCTAGTATGAACAAGGCCTTGAGAGTACTTTGTTTCTAGGCTATTGCAAACGGTGTGTAGTTCTTCAACCTCAAGCTTAGCATTGGCCAGAGGTGAGATGTAGACTGCTGTCAGGATAGTCAATGTGAATTCCTGTGGCAAGTATAGGGACGACACTTCAAGGTGTGATACTCTAGTTCTGGGGAGCAGGAACATGCCAGGACTGACACGTCTGAGTATTTTACAAAGCTAATTTGGAAGTGCACCCCTCTGCCCTTTCCCTTCCCCTTGCCCGATGACGCCAAGTGGCCTGAAGCCCTTGGGTTGAATGGTATAGCTTGGTGATGCAAGGTTAGGCCATGTCTCTGTAAAACACAGCACAACAGCAGTCCCTCCGTTCTCTAAGGTAGGCAAGTCTAGCTTTAAATTTATCTCATTTATTTTCAATAGCTTGGATATTTGCTAAAAAAATGCTTAGGAGCAATTTACGGGGATCACTCCCACAAACTGGGATACAATACAGTGGTTAATTAACCTATCAGTCCTGAACATCTTTGCGGGAAGAAACTGTGGAACTCAGGAGAAAGCCATTGTCACAGGGAGAACATGCAGACCACATAGTGGTCAGGATTGAACCTAGGTTGCTGGAGGTATGAGGTTCTGTCTCTACTAGCCGAGGAACAATGCTACCATTGTTTGCAGGATCTCTTTAGCCAAAATTTATTACACATGACTAAAATTCACAATAGTTGCTCTTTTTTTAATATCAGCAAATTGTAATGGACAGCTCGGGTATGGATCAGAAGTACATCACTGGCTTTTGAAGATGTGAAAATTTTTAAATCTTAGCATCTCTTTATGAATTAAGATCCTAAATTTAGCAAGATCGTGAAGCTTTTATTTAATGCAACGCAAGGTAACAGAAGCAACATTTTCATGTTTGTGAAGCTTTTTGAGAAGGGGAATAGTGATTTTGTTTGGTGCTTTTTGTGGTTTGGCAAATGAGTAACCAATGGTATCAGAATCAGATAAATAAAGGTGTGCGGTGAACCAAGAAATGCTTGATTGAATCAAGAATACAGTCATTTAAAATACCCACATCATGTATTTTAAAAGAAAATATGTGGAAATGGTGCGGGGGGGTAAAGAGATACAATAAATGATGATCCCTCGATTGGAGCTCTGACCATGATGCAGTGACTTTAGTTTGGGCTGGTTTCCTGTGCTATAATTTAGGAAATTGCTTTTCCTTCCACAAGACACAACAACATTTTTTAATATGTGGATCCTTGCCTGTCTGCTTTACAGCGAATGCAGCGCCGGAGACTCAGGTTCGATCCTGACTACGGGTGCTGTACTGTAAGGAGTTTGTACGTTCTCCCCGTGACCTGCGTGGGTTTTCTCCGAGATCTTCGGTTTCCTCCCACATTCCAAAGACGTACAGGTTTGTAGGTTAATTGGCTGGGTAAATGTAAAAATTGTCCCTAGTGGGTGTAGGATAGTGTTAATGTGCGGGGATCACTGGGCGGCACGGACTTGGAGGGCCGAAAAGGCCTGTTTCCGGCTGTATATATATGATATGATATGATCCATGTGTGCTGGTTGAAAAATTGGGAGCTATTGAGTTGAAGGCACGATGAGTTGTTGAGTAGTTTGAGGCTTGCCATTTGAGGCTTGACTTGATTTCACTCAACGTTGCTGAGGTTGGGATGGAAACGCATGGATTTTGTCAGGATATAAAAGGGTTTGAAAATGTGTACAAGTTTACTGGAAGATGTAACAGAAGAAATGGGAATGTTTTAGTGAAGGCTAGGGGACATTGTTTGTAGGAAGATCTTTTTGTCATCTGCCCATGCTTACTTGCTCGAGGACTATCTTACTAAAACTCTCGTTTGTTTGTTTGTTCCTGAACTACAGCCAAAATGGTACATGATAGCATGACAATTTTAGGCCCACCTTACTCACCTTCGTCCTTTTGGTGCTAATGGAAGACGTTTCATTGAAATCGGTGTAATATTTTAAAAGTTATTCACATATTAAAGTTTTTTTAATCTATCTCCTAGGGAGGGGGGTGGAGGGAGGAGGGGGGGGGGGGTAAGGGGGGAGGGGGGAACAGAAGGTGCTGCACCAATGCAGGAGAGGTTTGGGCCCAACGGGTCCACTTGGTCTAGTTTGACATCAAGAGCAGGTCTGCAAACGTGCAAATGTTCCATTCACAAGCGCCAGTATCGCCTACTTTGATAACAGCAAGTAATTACTTGGGGAAATAGCCTTTTGAAAGCTACAAACTATAAACAGGCTTTCATAATATTGTGTATGCTTATGATATTCATGTTTGGATTCATAAATTTGCTGTCAAAGCTTGCTCTGCTATCAAAGTGATGCTAAACTCAGTTATGACTCCTCAGATATTTGTTCACAAAATGCTGGAGCAACTCAGCAGGTCAGGCAGCATCTCAGGAGAGAAGGAATGGGTGACGTTTCGGGTCGAGACCCGAAACGTCACCCATTCCTTCTCTCCTGAGATGCTGCCTGACCTGCTGAGTTACTCCAGCATTTTGTGAATAAATACCTTCGATTTGTACCAGCATCTGCAGTTATTTTCTTGTACTACCTCAGATATTTGAGTGATTTACATTTGAAAGTCCAGGTAGTGAATTCTAAAATTTGAAACCAAGTGTATTCAGGCAGTGTTTCAGGAAAGTAATTGCTGATTTGATGAGAGAAATGCAGTAAATTTACGATCCCCTGTTGAGATTTAACTACTTACAAATGATTTAGATAAAGTTCATATTTTTTGTTTGTGAATTTCTGTGAATCATTTAAATGTGTGTGTTGTATATTATTTGACACTTTGTATATTAATAGTGCTTCAATTTTTGTTTTTCAGATTAACAGAACCTTCAGGATATTTAACAGATGGACCAATAAATTATAAATATAAAACTAAATGTACATGGTTAATTGAAGGATAGTAAGTACACTTTTGTTTTCTCGAATTTTTAAAATGCACCAAAAATGGGGATGCTTCGATCTTTTCTGAAATAGGAATAGAAATACTTTATTGTCACATGTGACTAGGTACAGTGAGATTCTTTGCTTGCATGCACAATGTAAACAAATAGCAGCCACCTACAGCGCTAACAAAGTTAAAAAGCACGCCGGTTCCCCCTTTTGTCCCCCACCACTCCCTCAGCAGTTCCCCCATGCTGGGTCCCCATTGTCCTTTGCGCCCCCCCTATTGTCCATTGTTTTCCCCCCACTTCCCCCCGTATGCCGGATCCATTGTCCTTTGCCCCCCCCCTCCCCATTGTCCATTGTTTTCCTCCCGTAAGACAGTTCCCCCATGTCTTATCTACCGCGGGTCGACCCGCGAGGCATTGCCGCCGCCTTGTCGCCAGGCTTTACCGCTGCCGCCGCCGAGGCCTCATCGCTTTCGACGCCCCACTTCACTCCTCCGTTGTACCGACCCGGGCCCCAGCCGCGGGCTCCGTCGGCTGCTTTGCCCGGCGCGGGCTTCTACGCGGCAGTCCGGGACGCATTGAGACCACAGCGTCCCGATAAAGCCCTCTGGTTGCGTTCCCAGTCTACAAACGTGTCCCGTCGGGGAGATCATATGTTAACGGAGTTTACAGGCTTAGAAAAAAATATTTTAAGAGCTTTTTACGGATGATATCAGCCAATGACAATTTTGTGTGTATTTTAACACTTTGTTATTGGAGTTAAAAGAAACATTATGGAGCCACAAGCAAACTATACATTTTCAATTAAAGGAGCTTGTGCTGAAAGCAGTGCATTATCTTAAGATAAACATAATTGAAATGTTTTAAGATCAATGTTTACGATTTTTAAAAATCTATGGGAGTTTAGTTTTCAAATTTGTGAGAATTGAGAAAGTATATTTAATTCATGTATTGTAGTGATCCTTGTCCATTAGATTCGCCTTGTAGTTATGGTATTCAAATGTAAACTTAGTTTATGTTGAATTGAAATATGATTAGAAAAATTAGAACAAGTTTTATGAAAATACTTTGAGATGGGGAGCATGCAGATTAAGAAGACTTTGACTAAAGTATGCTTTGACATATACAATGGATCCACGGAAGATTTTTTTTAAGGACATCACAATGAAGACTTTAAGAAGTTGCTCATAACTATATTTATGTTATTCGATGGGAACATTGTGATCAAATACATTGCAATAGAATGAAGGACGACTGCCAATTGATATGGGATGACTGCTGAGAAGTTTAACAATGCACAAAAGGATAATTAAGAGGTCAGGTCTATCCTAAAATCAAGTGTTCATCTTGCAATTGAATTTGAACCAATGAGAGAACAGCTTGCAGACATTGTTTCTGCCTTAACAAAGGGAGCTGAATGTGAGACATAATTGAAGGCAGACTATACAGTGATTACTGGAGAAAAATAGTTAATGGAAACTAAAAAAAATCATGGAATTTAATGTAAAAGTGCAAGTCATTGTTTGGAGGGGTTTGGGGATGAATTAGCATTTGTATCAGTTTAAACAATGTTTTATTGCAGTTATTATGCTGAAAGATTTTAAAGCTTATTTTTAACACAAGGATTTTTTTTTTCTTTTGCAGTCCAAATGTAATATTAAGGTTAAGGTTAAACCACTTTGCTACAGAATGTAGCTGGGACCATATGTATGTATATGATGGTGATTCAATATATGCTCCTTTGATAGCTGTATTCAGGTAGGCATGATGACCTAAAACTTTCAGTGCAATTATGTGAACTGCTGCAAACGTTGTGCTAGTTTTAATAGGTTGAATGGATTAGAAATACTTTTAAAAATGGATTCTAATGACACAAAAATAGCATCCGCATATGTAATTATATGCAAAATGAACTTCAATGTGCAGTTACATGTGTGAAACTTAAAGCACCTTTGAACTATTTGCAACCCAATTTAAAAAAAGGCTTTAACATGTTCATAATTCTCTTTTGTTTGTTTAAATGTTTAACGCAGAATCTTTGCATAGAATTAATTCCTGCCATCGGTGCTAGAGATTTGAACACTTAAGGTTGTGCAGGATTTCAAAGCAATTCTCAGTGCTTAAGTGCAGCAGGCGTTATCTTTTGGAGGTGTTAAACTTGGGCCCCCTCCTTTTAGATGTTTTGAGACAAAATGGACCGATGCAATTAGAACAGGAGCAATCTGTACATGGGTCTTGGCCACAATTTATTTCTGAGCAAACTTGAATATAAGTGCTTTTGTCAGCATTTCATTTATACTTTGAGAGGCATTTTAATGTTTTTGTTTAATTCTACACTTGTCACAAAATTTTTACTGGGATCTGTAAACTGGTAAGCATTGAAAATCTTGTCATGCCATTTATCCAATTGAGTTTTCTGTTGTTAAAACTGTCTTTTATCATTTTAGTGATTGTAAAATATTAATTTTGCACTGCTCTGAAAATGATTTGGATGCTAATTAATAAACCAAGTAAACTGAATATGTTAGCGATGGAAGTTGAAAGTGTTGAGAGCAGTGTCACCTAGTGTTGGGCAGGGGATGCAGATGAATGTTGAATTGCAAACCAAGATGCCTTTTTATCACATTCTCATTTTGAGTTTTAGTTAGTTTTTTATTTTATTTTTGCCCGACTTATTTCTCCCTATGGTGAAGTGCCTTATTGTTCTCGATCTTTTGTTGAAAGTTTACCTTTTACATTTATTGTAATGTTTATTGAACTGTTCTTTTTAGGATTATATGCTGGCTAAGCTTCTGTTGACATTGAATTTGCACATCTCTGCCAAAATTGTATCTCTTTCCCAGCCCTTTGTTTTAAATGAGAGAAGTGGGATGTGGTGCTGTGATTTTGCCGAGAGAGTTTTTGTACTGGTGGAGATGTATAATGTTTGTCAATAAATAGAATATAACAGTTTTGTAAGGTAATCGGGATAATGCTTTCTCTTGTAAATCGTGGCTGCTTTTTTATGATAGGAGGCATTTAGAGCTGCATTGAGAAAAGCATGTTGGTTTGTGCTGAAATTGCAGTTGTGCTGACAAGTAGATGTTAGAGAGGTCAGGGGAGCATTAACTTGTATTGTCAGGACTTAAGGGCAACAGATTCCAACAGATTGTGCAAGGTAGCGCTATTCCTTGGAGCATAGGAGGCTAAGGGGTGAATTTATGCAGGTGTATAAAATCATGAGAGGAATTGATATGGTGAATGCATTGAGTTTTTTTAACTCAATCTAAGGGTATCGGGAACCAGAGGGTTTAAAGTAAAAAGGGAAAGATTTGTTAGGAATGAGAGGGACGTCTTTTACACTCTACGTTATTGGGTATATGGAATGAGCTGCCAGAGGAGGTAGTTGAGACACGCATTATAGCAACATTTAAAAGACAGTTGGAATGGTCCATGAATAGGAAAGGGTTAGAGGGGTATGGGCCAAATGCAGGCAATTAGTACTAGCTTGTATGGAGCATCTTGGTCAGCATAAATGAGTTGGGCCAAATGGCCAGTTTCTGTGCTGTATGATTACTCCATAACTCCAAGTGATAAACAATGAAAAACAGCGATAGCACCATTGTTCTTTGACATAATGTTAACATAATGGTGAAAATACTTACCTGGGAGAAGACTAAGATTTGTGTATTATATATAATTTAATAGTAAATATGGGTATGTTTGTGTTGAAAAGGGGTTGGGAACCAGAATGGGTTGTATTTAAGGCAATTAACAGGGTGAGAGAATATCTTTTAATGCAGCTTATAATTGTCACCAATACACCACATGAAAGGGTAGTGGAAACTGGTGCAATTTTTACTTGCAAAAGGGAATGGGGAAAAAAAGAATAATTTACAAGGTTACTATACAACGGTGACTACAGATGCTCCTCGACTTACAATGGGGTTATGTTCCAATAAACGAAAATAATCGTAAATCGAAAATATCGTAAGTCAAAAATGCATTTAATGCACCTAACCTACCAAACATCATAGTCACCTAACCTACTGAACATCATAGCCACCTAACCTACTGAACATCATAGCCACCTAACCTACCAAACATCATAGTCACCTAACCTACTGAACATCATAGCCACCTAACCTACTGAACATCATAGCCACCTAACCTACCGAACATCATAGCCACCTAACCTACTGAACATCATAGCCACCTAACCTTCCGAACATCATAGCCACCTAACCTTCTGAACATCATAGCCTAGCCTAGCCTAACTTAAACGTGCTCAGAACACTTACATTAGCCTTCAGTTGGGCAAAATCATCTGACACAAAGCCTATTTTATAATAAAGTGTTGAATATCTCATGTAATTTACAATACACTGTAGAATATCGGTTGTTTACACTCGTGATCGCGTGGCTGATTGGGAGCTGTGGCTCGCTGCCTTTGCCCAGCATCACGAGAGAGTATCGTACTGCATATCCATAGCCCGGAAAAGATCAAAATTCGAAGTACGGTTTCTACTGAATATGTATCATTTTTGCACCATCGTAAAGTTGAAATATCGTAAGTCGAAGCATTGTAAGTCGAGGAGCATCTGTAGTTCTTATGAAGAAGTATTTTAGGCCCATTGAGTTGAAATCCAGAGCTGCAAGATTAGAAATTGTATTTGGTGCCACATGGTTTAGTGCTTTCAGTTTCCTTCCGATCCCAGTACAGGACCAATTTATTTTTAAAGGAAGATCACAGTACAGAATTTTGCACTGGCTTGGCCTCTGATGCTCTGCTGGAAGTTTGTTATCAATAGGCAGTGGGGGGAATTAGTTGTAAAGAAAATATTGGCAAGAATTTGTTGTTAATTCTGGTACAACTACTAAAATGGACAGCATTGTTTCTTGGCAGTAGATGTGTATTCTGGTGAATGCATCACATGGGCATGGTTAAAAATAATTTGTACTGTGGCTGTCAGTAGTTCATTTATATTATTTCCTACTTCATGTATGCAGAATTACACTATTTAAAAAAATCAATAAACTGAACATAGGCATGTGTTGAAATGGCAGAGGCCATCAACAGACAGTAGCTGGTGGACCTGAGTATGCATTTTGTACATTTCTGTTAGTTTTTCATATTTTGTGAATTGTTTAAATAACAATTAATAATTGAAATAATCTAAATTACCTTTCCACACCACCACTAAATTGAGCATGATTGAAAGTTCCAGCATCAAGCCTTGTAATAGTAAAATGAATGTTGTTTTCTGATGAATCTATAGAATATAATGTTACTATCTCATGCTGACAATAATATTTTGTTTGCTCATGCTCTCCACAGTGGTCTAATAGTTCCAGAGTTCCGTGGAAATGAGACCGTCCCTGAAGTAGTTACCACATCTGGCTATGCATTGCTGCACTTTTTTAGCGATGCTGCGTATAATTTAACTGGATTCAATATTTTTTATTCGTAAGTACAATTAATGTTCAGCATTTATATTTGAGCAGATAGTATAAACGTGGGATGCTATTATTGTCAGCTTTTCGATGTCTTCAGATTGAGTAATTGTCAATCCAGGGTTGCCTTTAGTCATTTGCAATGTTAAACATTGTGCTCTTTGTGGAACAGTGGGACAACATGTAACTTCACTCAGCACATTGTAAATGAAATGCCTCTCTTTGGTTTTCTTTGTTGCTGGTGTGTAGAATTAAATTGTCAAAAGTTTGTCAGGGTAGATGTTTCAAATAGTAATGCATGTTGACTAATGCATGTGAATGCATGAAATTGCTTTTTCTACTTGTCTCATCTATGTCAAAGTATGCCCAACTAAGATGACCAAGCTCTGGAATTTCTTCCTTAAACTTCCTATTCTCTTAATTTTCCTGGTATTTAAGATGTTTATTAAAATCTACCTCTTGAGCCTAACATTTTAAGTTCAGTACCAAATATTGTTAAAAATTCCTTTTGAGGTGCCTTGGAGCATTTTCTGGTGTTTAACCAAAGATATTTGCTGAGCACTGTTGGATCACTGAATTCTTAATGATTCATCGAGTTCAGTGGTAGCGTTTAAAACTTTTTATTCAGGCACAGTAGTTAGACGATATCAGAGTGAGGCATTAAAATATCTGCAAGACTATAATTAAAAAATAAAATGTACATAACTTTAACAAACAAAAGGCTGTGGAATCACAACGAAAAGACTAATGACTGACTGAACATAACTAACAGACGAAAGACTCGGAATACAAAACTGCAAACAGGCTTCTTTATCTAGGCTAATTAGGATGTGTTAGGTTATCAATCTTACTGGTGGTGCTTATTGGCTCAAAACCAATCGCCCATGTTGTGTCCTTTCCTTAATGGTCCTGATCCCCAGGGGGCAGTGGGCATTTCCCCATTACCTTTGAACCACAAAGGGGTGGGTGCTTATAGTTTTGCTGTGTGGAAGAACCATACACAGCCACAACAGCCTGGCACCTCCTCATGCTGGTCACCAGCCTGGTCACACACTGTTGTGGGATGGCATCCCATTCTTCAACCAGCATTTGTCGCAAGTCAGCCAACGTGGTTGTGTTGGTCACTCTGGCACGAACAGCACGCCCAAGCTGATCCCACGTGTTCAATGGGGTTGAGGTCAGGACTGCTGGCAGGCCATTCCATCCTCTCCACTCCCAAATTCTGGAGGTAGTCTCTGAGAAACCCTGCTCTGTGGGGGCGAGCATTGTCATCTTGGAGGATAGACTTCGGTCCCAGACTGTGGAGATATGGGATTGCCACTGGTTGCAGAATCTCATCTCGATATCTCTCTGCATTGAGATTGCCTCCAATGATGACAAGCCTCGTTTTTTCCAGTGAGGAAGATGTCGCCCCACACCATCACACTGCCTCCACCAAAAGATGTTACTCTATCGGTGCAGCAATCAGCATAGCGTTCTCCGCGTCTTCTCCACACTTTGACCCTATGATCCAACTGCCGTAGGCAGAATCTGGACTCATCGCTGAACATAACGTTCCTCCACATGTTCAGGTTCCAGTGCACGTGTTGCCGACACCAGCGCAAACGGGCCTGACGGTGAAGGACAGTCATGGCAGGCCTCCTGGCAGCCCTATGAGACCGGAGATCGGCTGCGTGCAGTCTGTTCCGAATTGTCTGGGCAGAGAGCCGTCGGCCATATCGTCCTGCAAACCTTGACTGCAAATCTGTAGAAGACAGCCTACGGTTCCTAAGTGCTGACAGGGTGAGGAAACGGTCTTCTTCGGGTGTCGTCTTCTTGGGACGCCCACTTCGCGGCCTGTCTCTGACATCCCCCGTTATATGGAACTTGGCCTTCACTTTGGAGATGGTACTAGGGCTCACTCCAAATAATGCCGCAACTTGGTTTTGCGGAACACCAGCTTGAAGTTGCCCTATCGCACGGGCCCTATCTAGATCAGTCAAACGTGGCATGCCGATTCTTGGAGCAGACATCTACTGACCACTGTAGCAGGGCCCATGCTCACAGATGCTGCCAATCAGGTGCCAATCAGGCACCTGATTGTCAGCACCTGGGGGTACCAGAAGCTCAAAACAAGAGTCAATAGCAACAGCAGAATAAACTGTTTGGCATTGGCAGAGAAGATTTGGCAAGTTTTTCATGGGCGCAACCCACATACTCAGCTCTGCTGCTCATCCCACAAATGCATGTTCCTTACAAATGTGGCACCATTTAAAAGGGAAATAAACAGGCTTTCCAACGGTATAAGATTTATTGCCAAGAAGCATTGTTACAACAAAGAAATAATCTACCAAACACAAATTTCCTTACTTTTTGTGCTATGTTTATGTCACCACTTTGTAGGAACAATGTACTTGCACTCCAGGTCTCTCTGTTGTACATTTTGTCCCCAGAACCCTGCCAATTACTGCAATGACCAGATGATATTCCCCACAACAGTGGTGATTGTGAGGAACGTTCAGGCTACCAAACTATATATTAATCTATTTCCAAAGCTTTAGATGTTAATAATTCATTGGACAGTAATAAACATAAAATTAACTTGTAAATGGAAACTCTTGTGTTTTGAAGTGCAGTATATTTTACTTGGATGTAGGGAAATATTCTTTGAAGATTAAAGAAATGTTAATAATATCACTTTTTTATTGCACTGTAGTCATTTACAGAGAAGCATTTGACTGGGGATAAATCAAATGTGCATTGGTGCATGAAGTACAAATCATAATTGAAACTCTAAATTGAATTTATTTGAACTGTGCATGTGAATACTGCGGAACATGAAATATGTAGTTGGCTGAGTGGTTGTGACCTAGTGGCATTGACCTTGAATGGGGCTGAATTGTGGCTGTTTTGGTGAGAAACTGGAGATTTCAATATTAAAATGCTCACACATTTCATCAAAATCTCACATTGAAACTCATGTCAATGTTATTTATGGTGTCAATGCCAGTGGACATGCTAGCTGACAGTTCCACCAGTGAAATGTTAAAGTTTTGACCCAATGCTCATTTAAATAAAAAACTGCAATTATAAAGTATGATCAAGCATCCTGATGTTTTGAAACTGAGGGAATTGAGAAAATGGTGTACAGAAAGGGAGCGACTAGGGGTCAATATAAGGAAACTTATAGAAGGTACTTAATGTTCAGGTTGAAGTTAAGCAAAGATGAATGTTTCAAACAAAAACGCAGTTGGTACTTCAAGTGCAAATCACATTACGCGATAAATCGTTTTCATACGTGTTCATGGGGAAATTTAAAAGTTAAATTTGAAGCAAAATAAATCTAATTATACGTAGTCCAGGTCATGGCCAAATATAGTGTTATTAGGTGGATTTATTTAATTCAATCAGGGAACAGTTCAAATGGCAACATATGAAATATTGAGACCTCCTGTGCACACTATTTGGTGTTAGTATGTACATCTGCATGAGAAATTCCCCTCGAATTATTAGTCTTCCATGCCAATAATGAAAGTTGACTCCCAATGTCCATAGCTTGGAAGTGAGACCCATAATTGTAATACATGCAAATAATGTCCAGATATTAAAGTTGGATCACATTTGAACATTGGGTGATAGTTAAAAAAATTCCCATCCAATCTGACAGAGCTTGAGAGGATCTGCAGAGAAGAATTGGAGAAATTACCCAAATACAGGTGTGCCAAGCTTGTGGCGTCATACCCAAGAAGACTTGAGGTTGTAATCGCTGCCAAAGATGCCTCAACAAAGTACTGAGTAAAGGGTCTGAATACTTATGTAAATGTGATATTTCAGTTATTTCTTTTAAATTACTTTGCAAAAATTCCTAAACACCTGTTTTTGCTTTTTTATTATGGGGTCTTGTGTGCAGATTGATGATTTTAAAAAAATTGAATCCATTTTAAAATAAGGCTGTAATGTAACAAAATGTGGAAAAAGTGAAGGGGTCTGAATACTTTCTGAATGCACTGCAGGCCAGAACTACTTGCTGGTCTCTGATGTTTGACCCTCAACAGTCCTCCATTCCCTCAAACTACATAATTCATTGCATATGGAATTATAACACCATTGGGCATTTTAAACAACTTTTGGTCTGAAATTGCAATATTTCTACTGTTCAAGCTGGTTTAAGGATTTGCAAAATCTCATAGTTTCACTGACAATCCACAATATTATTTTTTAATAAAATCTAATACAAACAAATTCCAGGGGTTAGTGAAAGGAAAAATATTGCCTTGTCCCTAAAATAAACTTTATATCATAGATTTAATATTACTTGTAATAAACGTTATCATAGATTTAACATTACATGTGATGAAGCACGTTCCTGCTGCATGCAATTGTTTTTAGAGAGCAGAATAGTTTGCAAATATGATTATTTAAAACCAGCTATGCTCTCAATAACTTTAATTTGAAGCTGTTCCTTTATGCCATAACTGTGTTCAGTATTTTGGATTGAAATATGAACCGATAATAATTAAGATTTGCTGCCAGCGCTGTGAAACTCATAAGTTCTGAGATGTCTGAATTGTTTCATTATTGAATAGAAATGTTGTTTTTCTCAAGTATATTGTAATTTGAGAAGCTCAGTTGAATGGGCTGTTCATGACCTTGATTTCTCATGTGCAGTGCCTTTTCCCTTTTATTTCTAGTGAAATATTATTCAATACCATTATTAGTGAAAGGTTCAATACATAGTTCCTGCAGTGACATAATGTTATTCACATTTTTGTTTTGTGGATCCTAATCATTTTTGATTGCATTAATCTTTCATTCATCTAAGTCAACTTCTCTTGCTGTGGCTCAATGTTCTAATAGATGCCAGTATATCCATGTTGACGTATGTGTGTGTGTGTGGATTTCGAAGCGCTGAATTTAATGCTAGCAAATCATCTTTCCAATGCTGGAGAGTATGATGAGTGGAGAATGCACTTGCTGGAATTTCCAACATCACAACTGGGAATCTACTCACAGATCCTGCACTAGGTTAAACCAGTGAGGGGTGTATGAGGACATATATTTGAATGGAGACTTTGTAGGTCCAAGGTGGAAAGATGAGAATAAGCAGTTGATTATTTTAAATTTGTTGTGTTTGCAAGAATGCAAAATCATTGATTACATGAATGGAGAAGTTGATGCTATTTGTGGGGCTAGAAGGATCAATAGATATGGGGAGAAAGCTAGAACAGGGTACTGAATTGGGATAATCTGCCATGGTCAAATTGAACGGTAAAGCAGGCTCTTTTCTTCTTTATTTCTATTCATGTTAAGGGTTTTGAGTGATTTTAATTTAAAAATCATTTTTAGTCTTGTATGCTTAGAATGCTTCTGAATGTCAGGAGCATTGTTCAATTCTCTAAGTTTGCGGATGACACGAAGCTGGGTGGCAGTGTTAGCTGCGAGGAGGATGCTAGGAGGCTGCAAAGTGACTTGGATAAATTAGGCGAGTGGGCAAATGCATGGCAGATGCAATATAATGTGGATAAATGTGAGGTTATCCACTTTGGCGGCAAGAACAGGAAAGCAGAGTATTACCTGAATGGTGACCGATTGGGAGAAGGGGAGATGCAACGTGACCTGGGTGTCATGGTGCACCAGTCATTGAAAGCAAGCATGCAGGTGCAGCAGGCAGTGAAGAAAGCGAATGGGGTATGTTGGCATTCATAGCAAGAGGATTTGAGTTTAGGCGCAGGGAGGTTCTGCTGCAGTTGTACAGGGCCTTGGTGAGACCGCGCCTGGAGTATTGTGTGCAGTTTTGGTCTCCTAACCTGAGGAAAGATGTTCTTGCCTTAGAGGGAGTACAGAGAAGGTTCACCAGATTGATCCCTGGGATGGCGGGACTTTCATATGAGGAAAGACTGGATAGACTGGGCTTGTACTCGCTGGAATTTAGAAGACTGAGGGGGGATCTTATAGAAACATATAAAATTCTTAAGGGGTTGGAGAGGCTAGATGTGGGAAGATTGTTCCCGATGTTGGGGGAGTCCAGAACCAGGTGTCACAGCTTAAGGATAAGGGGGAAGTCTTTTAGGACCGAGATGAGAAAACATTTCTTCACACAGAGAGTGGTGAGTCTGTGGAATTCTCTGCCACAGAAGGTAGTTGAGGCCAGTTCATTGGCTATATTTAAGAGGGAGTTAGATGTGGCCCTTTTTGCTAAAGGGATCAGGGGGTATGGAGAGAAGGCAGGTACAGGCTACTGAGCTGGATGATCAGCCATGATCATATTGAATGGCGGTGCAGGCTCGAAGGGCCGAATGGCCTACTCCTGCACCTATTTTCTATGTTCTATGTTTCTATTGAGAGGCATGGAGAAAGCTTTACAGGAGTGATGGGCTCTGAGGGTGTGACTTTGCTCTGACCTTGTTTCTTAGCAGATTCATGTGTGGGCTTGTTCTGGCCTCATTAAATGATTCAGTTAGGTAGAGGACGGCTCTGATAGGGGTACAGGATGCTCTCATCGAGTAATGGCATTAGCACTTGGTGAGAAACCCATTTGGTAAATTCCAAGCCAGATTTTACTCATGATACCCCAATTTACTCATTTTATTCCCATCTTTTTGACCGATGCAAATTTGTTTATTATGTGCTTGCCCCATTTTCCAAATCCCATTAAATTTCAGAAACATCTTAAATACCACCCCCCTCTTGCTGCTGCCTTATCATTGCTTTTACAGCTCTCGATTGTCTTATTTTTGCGCAGTCCATTTCTTTCCATGGTCTTGTTTACGTTGTGCGTGATTCGTGTCTGTGTGTTGTTTGAGTCTATATGCCTGCTATGCTGCTGCAAGTAGGATTTTTGTTGTACCTGTATCTCTCCATACTTGTACATATAAATTCGGCTCAGCTCAAAATGATCTTATTTCCCTACATGATATGTGTTATTCGCAAAGCTTCTTACTGTTGTGACAGGATGAGAAATATTTGATGGAAAGAATGAGATTAATGGATACATTTTCTTTTGTCATTTACCTCAATTGTGTACATTCAATCCAATAGTAAAGAAAACTCTGTATTTTAGATTGGAGATATTTAAACTAGATGGTCGATTACTTGGGTGTTTACGGCAGAATACTGATAAATTTAACTTATCGGCTTCACATCTAAGAAATTAAAATTTCAAGTTGACTGGCATAAAGTCTAATTAGGTTTTCTATAAATGAAATTGCACAGATTTTTTTTATGTCTCAGGACCAGCTTTCTCTTGTAATACACTAAAACGTATAATGTCGCTGCAGGAATATGGACTCAATTTTTTCTCCCTATCCCTTTGAAATTCAGCCTTGCAGAAAATAAATAAAACATAATTTGGTTATTTGATGTTGTGCTGTGGGGATTTATCTCCAGCTGTGAAAAGTAAAAAGCAAAGGCTTGATTGTGACATTATGCTGGAATATATCTTCCCAGAATTAGGACAAAAGATTCTGATTATAGTCACCAGGAATGAGCAGACAAAGTGAATTGGGTTGCACTTGCCCTGCATATTAAAACTATCTTGATGCTTTATCAGAGGCACTTCAAAACACTTAAGTTGTTCAGGGCATACCAAGGGCAGGGTTTCAGGATGAATCCGTTGAGGTCCAAGGCCCTTTTGTGGCCTGTGCTACATTATAGGAATGAACTTGGGTGCAGTTCGCTAGCATGTTTGGCTGTCCATTTCCAAACCCGATCAGGTAATGATAAGGGCAGCACAATGGTGTAGTGGTAGATTTGCTCCCTTGCATCCCCAGAGACTCAGGTTTGATTCTGACAGCGGGTGCTGTCTATATGGAGTTTGTACGTTCTCCCTGTAACTGCTGGTGTTCCCTAGTTTCCTTGCATATTCCAAAGATGTGCAAGTTTGTAGGTTAATTGGCTTCTGTGAATTGTCCCGAGTGTGAAGGATAGAATGAGTGTATGCGTGATCGTGGTCAGTGCGGAATCGGTGGGCCAAAGGGCCTGTTTCCATGCTGTATCTTTAAATTAAGAAGAGGAGCAAGTTCAGACAGTGGACTAAATCTAGTACAATCTGATCCAAAAGATCTTTGGTTCTCATAACTGTCATTATGTTATAGTGATTAATTATGATGGTGTGTATTTTAATCATATCATATCATATCATATATCTACAGCCGGAAACAGGCCTTTTCGGCCCTCCAAGTCCGTGCCGCCCAGTGATCCCCGTACATTAACACTATCCTACACCCACTAGGGACAATTTTTACATTTACCCAGCCAATTAACCTACATACCTTTAATTAACCTACATACATAATCTTTAATTCTTTGTTTTTTCTTCTAAAAGGATTAACTCTTGCCCAAACAATTGCTCAGGCCATGGAAAATGTGTTACTGGAAGTACTATTGGTAGGGTGTTCTGTGACTGTGACAAATACTGGAAGGGCGAACCCTGTGACATTCCATATTGCAAGGACAACTGCGGGAGCCCAGATCATGGCTACTGTGACTTAACTGGGGAAAAGCTCTGCGTTTGCAATGATAGCTGGCAAGGTGAGTAGTCAATATTTATAGCAGTCTCCATAAAAATCTGGGATCAGCAGAACACTAGCTTATTCTAAATAACACCATCTTTAGCCTTAATTTCGTAACCGTTCTGCTTGATTAAGGAAATGCATAGTGGCTTTCTCTGTTCACTTATGTCCCTGATGCCCTGTTTCATCACTCACAGTTTAAGAATAAGGGATAGTTAATTTAGAACTGAGATGAGGAAAAACCTTTTCACACAGCGACTTGTGAGTTTGTGGAATTCTCTGCCTCAGAAGGCAGTGGAGGCCGATTCATTGGATGCATTCAAAAGAGAGTTAGATAGAGCTCTTAGGGCTAACGGAATCAGGGGGTATGGGGATATGGGGAGAAGGCAGGAACGGGGTACTGATTGTGGATGATCAGCCATGATCACATTGAATGGCGGTGCTGGTGCGAAGGGCCGAACGGCCTACTCCTGCACCTATTGTCTATGTATCTATGTTATGGCAAATCAACATGCAAAACATTTGGGGTTTTATTTAGGTCTGCATTTTCTGACCACCTTGAGTAGAACATTTTGGGAGGCTACATTGCTAGAAACTTAATTTACTGAAAGAACACATGCTTGATATTTTGCACTGTTCACAATTGAAGGAATGCTTCACATTGAGGTTTATCGCATAAGCCTGTTCCCAGTAGTTCAAAATGCTTGCTTAAAATTTACAAATTCATCCAGCTTCTAAGTTAAAAGGCTAACCAAAACTTCATTTTTGATAATCTTCATAAATCTGATATGACCAATTAATTGCACTCAGATGAGCAGATCGTGAAATGGCTGCCAGCAGGTGGTGTGAGTTTTCCTGTTTGTAATCTAGCATCCGAAGAATAGAAAAGTACAGCACAGGAACCGTAGGCCCACAACGTCTCTATTACACATGATTCCAAATTAAACCAATTTCGTTTGTCTGCACATGATCCCAATCCCTCCACTCTCTTAATATTCATGCGCCTTTCTAAAAACCTCTTAAGCACCACTATTGTATCTGTTTCTTCCACCAACCATGATAGTGCATTCCAGGCACTCACTACTCTGCAAAAAAAAGTCTCATATATCTCCTTTAAGCTTTCCCCCCTTTCACCTTAAAGCTATGCCCTCTAGTCGTTGACATCTCCACCCTGGAGGGTTAAGATTCTGACAATCTATGCTTCCCATAATTTTATAAACTTCTACCATGTCTTCCATCAACCTCTATCCAGAAAAGAACCAATCCAAGTTTGTCCAACTTCTCCTTTTAGCTAATAGACTCTAATGCAGACAGCATTCTGGTAAACCCCCTTCTGCATCCTTTACAAAGCCTTCACAATCTTCCTGTAATGGGGTGACCAGAGCTGCAAACAATAAAAAAATATTTTTTTAAATAAAACTACAACTCTGGTTAGATTAAATTATTTTTAATGGAGTAATCTTGAACATATCACCACAGTGTAGAAATAGGAGTATTAATTGAGGTATTTTCATGAAAAATTGAGTGCGTGGGCAAAAAAATGTTTAAGGGTTATAGAGATGCTGAAGGGTAGGTTTTCCTCCTATGTGGTGCAAGGAATCGAAACTCTCGGCTTGAAAATGTAGAGGTGACAGAAATCCTAATAATTTTTGTTTGCAAAATGATCAAGCCGTTTTCCTTGTGAGCTCCAACGGCATCATAATCTCAAGGCTGGGAAATGCCGTAAATCCTCTTTTTAAAATAACTTTATAACTTTAAATTGCAACTTTATTTTTTCCATTTTTCTTTCATTGCCCTCTTTATCCTATTTTTCTTTCATTCTAATTTTGCTGGTCCTGTTGATCATCATGATTCCAAAAATGTTAGCACAATCTACCTCATTCCTGTAAATTCTAGGTAGATCCAAAATGCTGGAGTAACTCAGCAGGTCAGGCAGCATCTCAGGAGAGAAGGAATGGGTGATGTTTCGGGTTGAGACCCTTCTTCAGACCCGAAACGTCACCCATTCCTTCTCTCCTGTGATGCTGCCTGACCCACCGAGTTACTCTAGCATTTTGTGTCTACCTTCGATTTAAACCAGCATCTGCAGTTTTTTTTCCTACACCTGTAAATTCTAGTACATTCATCTCAGAATCTTGGAGACACAAAAAAATTGCAGATATTGGTATAACCCCCCCCCCCCCTCAAATGTCACCAAACCATGTTCTCCAGAGATGCTGCATGACCCACTGTGTTACTCCAGCACTTTGTGTCTTTTATAATCTCAGAAACGTGTTCCTTTTCCCCCCTTCCAACTCGACTATTGAATATTCATGCCAGGGAAGTCAGAAGTATGTTGATTAATTGTAATTTGGGTTTTTTTCCTTCACTGTAGGAATGGAAATAAAGTTATTGCCTCTTCCCTTTCAGCTGAAAGTAATGGAATTTCAGTATTTTTTTTACTCTAAAGGCTAGGAGCGCCATCATGTGGACATTCGTGTCTAGAGCAGCATGTCCCTTGCATAGAAACTGGCTATTTGTTTCTTCCAGATGTTAATAATCGTGCGACTTAGGTCAATTGTTTTTGTTCACTTGGTCAAATTGAATTTGTGAGTCTGTTTAAAATTTGACCCAAATTCCTCTAAATCTTTCCTATCCATGTACTTGTCCCAAGAATTAATTTATTTAAATAGATAAAATGTTATCTATTTAAATATCAGTCTGAAGAAGGGTCTCGACCCGAAATGTCACCCGTTTCTTCTCTCCAGAGATGCTGCCTGTCCCGCTGAATTATTCCAGCTTTTTGTGTCTATCTTTGTTTTAAATCAGCATCTGCAGTTCCTTCCTACAAAGTTCATTAACCAATCCCATTTTTAGCCGTATGCTCTTCCTCACTCTGTCTTTCAGGGGTTACATTAGTAATTGCTGTGAACACAAAAAAAACACACAAATTTTAACAACTTTGATTAGACTTCCTCCCATCCAGAATGGCTTCCACAAGTCCAGATCAGAATATATCTTGGAGAATTTGAAACTGATCTAAACCAAAACCTTATGCTGTGATGAGATAAATGTTCCAATGTTGTGGACAATGTACAGTTAAATTAGTTTCATTCTGCTTGTTGTAACAGATTTCAAACCATAATTTAATTTGAGCAGAGAATTCTTCGCATGGTTTAACAAACATTTCTCCTCCAAATATTAATCTTAACATCTGATATCCTTGAAGATTTTCTATATATTTAGTTTAAATCCCTTCTGGGCTTTACTTTTACTTTATTGGTAATATCAATTTTATTTATGTAAACCCCATGCCACTGTCCTTGAACTTGTAATAACCTAGAATTCTGAAACCCCCTCATTGAGTCATCACACGTTGAAGTATATAACCTATTTTCTGAAGACCAATCCAATGCATAGATTAGCGGTAATCCTGAAATAATTACATTTGTGGTCTTGTAATATAGAATCTAAATTCTTAACCTCTTTTGAAATACGGTCATCTGTATCACTAGTATCTACCTGAAATACATCTCCAATTTTGGTTTTCTCCCCTCACTGGTGATTTCTTCTGTAGTCAGATATGAAGCAGTGCAGTGTTTACTACTGTTGGTGGAAACAATTGCCTTTAATTCAAAATTCATATTTTCTACTAATCACGTAATCTTGGCAATACCGGAGCAACCTCCCTTGGATTTTCACCATATTCCATGATCTATTCCTCATACCAAGCCTCCATTCTTGCCCTTAGAATTGGTGGCATTCTCTCGACTGGCATTTCCCAACCTTGAGATTATGATGCCGTTTGGGCTAACAAAGAAAAGGGCATGATCTTTTAGCTCGGCTAGGTGAGAAGTGGGTGCTGGAAAGCAGAATGAGAATGTCTGTCATAGTTTTGACACTTAACTGCACTTATTTATCCGATGATGTCCAATGTTGTTTCAATCCAATGTTTTGAAATGGGTACACTTCAAAGCCATCTGTTTTATACCAAGGTTTCCATTCTTAAGCAGGTCTGTTCACTGTTCTTCCATTTAATTTCTATTGATAGTGAATGATTGGCATTATCAATATATGTAACCATTATCTTGTGATCATTTCCTGACAATTTCTTCATAATGAGTAGTACTTTGCATGTGTATCAGCTTTGTACACTCTTGAAAATCACTGGTTTGTGTAGAAAATCGTAACAAAGCAGTTGAATTCTATTTTGCTGTGTTCCAGGACCAGACTGCTCTTTAACTGTCCCATCGACGGAATCCTACTGGGCACTGCCGAATATCAAGCCTTTCAGCCCCAGTGTGAGCCGTGCATCCCACAAAGCTGTTGTATATGGGAAATTTATGTGGGTGATTGGTGGATATACCTTCAATTATAGTTCATCGCAGGTGGTCCTCAAGTAAGTATGAGTACAGATTGAACACCCAATTTTCTGGCTCCCTCAGTTCCACAGCCTTTCTGGATTATCCATTTCTCCAGACCAACAGAGGCCAGGCGATAATGAAAATACGATACACCCATGGCCTGCTAGTAACACTCCTTCCATGTCTCCAAAGCATCATGGAATGCCAGAAACTTATACAAGTTTAATTTACATTGCTATCTGTGGCTGCTCAGGGAATTTCAACTGAGCTCTTGTAATTTTGTTCAGATTAAAGGGAGGGGTGGACCATCAATTGCTGGGAGACCTGAAAAAGTGTTCAACCTGAATTTGTTACTTTGCGTCATGGAGTGAAATCTTGCATGTTTTCTAAAAGTTTTACTCACTGGAGTCTGGTTCAGAGATTTGTTGAACTACTTTAACTTTTGTCCTAATTGAACAATTTAGAACTTTGGCAGGAACATTCAACAACAGTAAAATCTGTGGAACTAAATGTTGCTGAGCTTGTTACAAGGTTATACCAATAAACTTACTGAATTTAAATCTTCTCCATTTGCATCATTGGCATGTTTGAACATTTGGAGGGCTGTTAGGTTTGGATCATCAAATATAAATACAAATGATTGCGGCAAGGCCATATGTGGCCCTGATTGGTAAATTTGAGGTGGAATGAGTTGAAGTCTCACTAATTTGTGCATTTTGTTTGCAAGTCAAAGCTTTTCAGGGCAGTTTATTTCTACTTTTGTAAATGTGAGAGTAACCAAAATCAGAACCTTCTACTGAACTAGGATTCTTTATGTGATCAGACCAACCCCTTTGTGTCTGGATTGATTTTGAGGAGGCCACTGATGAGTTGCAATGGGGAACAGTGGAATGTTTTCATTGTCTCAGGATGATTATTTGCAGAAATCTGAAATTTCTTATTTGGACATTAGGATGCGTTATGGTCTTTTGATTGCACGATTTAAATTCTTTGATTTTTCAATGTCCATCTGAAGAATGACTGAACTATGTGTTACTTTGACTGCACGATTTCATTCCAATTCCTGCTGATGGTACTGACTACCAATGGATGCAATTCCTTGGATTCCTGTTGCTGTTCAACATCTGAAAACACTGAAAGATGACAGGGTTCCGATTGTGGGCCGCAACAAAGTAATTTGTTATCAAATCCAGAATTTGTGCATGTACTTTTAAATACAGGTTTTTGGATAGCATTGGAGAACTTGAACATAATCAGATTTGGCACGCCCCAATTCCAGCATGCTCGGATCAAATTGCCCTCTGGATATGGGGAATCAAATCTAGGATCTTGTGGTCAAAGTGGATCAACTCAACACTGAGGACACAGCAGTCTTTAACCTCAGCTGGTTTTGTCTGAATACCATCTAGTGAAAGGAAAAAATGTTATTGTTTTCACCTCCTGTTTATATGCTGAATGATGTAGGCTTTCATCATCAGGAAATGAGCAAAGTTGTCTTTGACAATCGAGTCATACAGAGTGGAAACGGGCCCTTCGGCCAAAATTGCCCATGTCATCCAACATGCCCAATCTACACCAGTCCCACCTGTTTGCATTTGGACAGTATCCCTCTAAACCTATCCTATCCATATACTTGTTCAAATGTGTTTTGAATGTTGTGATAGTACCTGCTAAAACATTGTGATAGTGTCTGCTCACTTTGTACTTGCTGCCAACAGCAAAGTGCCAGTATTTCTATTGACCATTTGAAACTTAGCTACATGCCTGTAAAAATCAAGCAAGTATTGAAGTAGCCTATGACAGCTGACAACTGTGAATAATGGAGATTTTTCTCACCAATCCTTTGATGGGTCATGGAAGGCAAATGTGAGAGAGTGGACAAATTCCGAACAAGAGTGAATTGTTGCTCGTGAGTTTAAGTTTACTAAATGATGGCAGGGTAGTCCAATGGTACAACATCTTTAAATGGGTATTGACATCTATATAACCATAAAATAATTTTAAAATCTTGTTTTCAGTGAACCCTGTTGCTAAAAAGGCAACAGCTATCTGGTTTTGCCATTATATTAACATTGAGCATGATCTATAATGAACTCTGGAAATATTGCATGTTTTAAATGTGCAATTAATATATTGTGTGGAAAATTCATACATCTAATTAATTTTGACACAGATATGACTTGGAGAGCAATGGGTGGACGGGAGTACCCATGACAAGCGATGTGAGACCGCTTTCAAGGTATGGACACTCTCTAACCTTGTATCAGGTAAGATTTAAACTACATTTACTATCTGAGTTTCATTAAAACAGTCAGACCAGAACTCAGAACAGCAATTTCAAATAATCTGTAGTTACAACCATTTTCAACTTTTAATGCAATGCAATACAGTAATTGTTACACTGGCACAAAATATTTTCTTAATTACATAATCCACAATTTGTAGGCTGTGGTGTACTGTGGGGGGGGGGGGGGGAAAGAAATCAAGAAATCCGAATTTCATTTAAAAATATGTCTGGCGTATAGCTATCGTATACTTACCATGCTCTGCCTCTGTAATTGTTGGAAATTGTTATGAAATCAAGATTATTAGGTCCATCTTCATTCATTTGTTAGGATTGATGAAAAAGGTTTCTCTTTTTAGCATGCATTTAGTTTATGATAATCTATCTCCTATTAAACCTGAATTTTAATTGTGTGTTGCTCACTTGTAACTTGTAACTACCCAAACTTGTATGGTTTTTACATTGGTGGCTACTGGCTCTGGAACAAAAAATTGTGCCGCATTTGTTTGATTGGAGCACTAGACAATTTTGATTGTGACTTTCTTTGAATTATATCCTTCTCTTTTTACCATAATGGAATATTCTGGTAGATTTCCAGGAAGCATTTGGCAACATTTTATGTAAATAGGCAAGATAAACTCTGTGAAAACTTGTGAGCAGGGAAGATTGATGAAATTTGCTGAAGGATAGAAGACACTAAATTGAGGTTGAAGCTTACAATTGAATTATTTTACAGATTTTTGTTGGATGATAGAACTTGTTCAAGATTACCATTCATTTTTTGCAACACACTGTCTAAAAAGATTTTTGCGTCTTTTTAAGTGTCGCTCTTATTTTTATGCAAAGTAGAGAGTCGGTCTGCTGCTCTTTTTCTATGTGAAGTACTTTTTATGAAGTGTTGCCAGATATTAAAGTAGATGAAGAAATGGATGAAACTCTAGATTAGTAAGTTTTGGTAAAATGTGTGATGGTTAAAGAATGCATGTCACACTCTGCTGTTTAGTTACTTGCAATCGGAGTAAAACGATGAATAAACTAATCTGATGCAGTATTGCCATGTTCAAACATCATGGAGCAAATGGTAAAGCTCCACATTTCTGAAAAAGAGACAGTGCTAGAGTAACTCAATAGGTCAGGCAGCACCTCTTGAGAACGTGGAGAGGTTACGTTTCGGGTTGGGATCTACATCCAGGATGCCTCACAGGCCCTTCAACTATTAAATAAGGAAGAATGTTCCTGACCTGAAACGTCTCTTCTACATGTTCACCGGAGATGCTGCCTGACTGGCTGATTTGCTCCAGCATTTAATCTTTTTTTTTTTGCTGAACCAGCTCCTGCAGTTCCTTATGTCTCCACATTTCTAAGTTGACCAAAGTGTGAGAAAACTTTGGGGGCTTAGAACTGATACAGTAATTGAAAGGTTGCCTTGGAAGTGTTGCAGTCCAACAGCAGTCTTGTTGGTTTGCTCAAGGAAATTTTAATGACAAGGAGCAAATGAGACTTCAATAACCAAAGACACCTGTCGTATAGTGAGAAATGCAAGCATGCAGATTCCCCAGTATTTCAGAAAAATATACAATTCCAGGCTCGGTGAAAAGAAATAGAATTAATTTCATTGTCTCACTCGTTGTGATCTGATTATTCCTGGATTTTGTGTTAGGCTACCTGAAAAAAATTGTCACATCATTGTTTGGAGTTTTTTCTGGGTCTTTTCTGTCAAAAATGTTTAGTTATTAAATGAAACATCTGGTTGATAAAGAGTAATATATTAATTCATATACAAAATGATACAAACCTTGTTATGTGCAAATTGCCTGTTCTGTCATAGTAATTAATGCAATTTACAAAAAGTATTTATTGAACACGGAAGTATTCGATAATGTTGCAAACTGGATGTGAAAGAAGCTACATAAATATGTCATCCTTTTCATCCACCCTCGTTTGATGGCAGAATACAACACATGGGCCTAAAAAATGCTGCTTAAAATGAACACGCAGCCTGCTGTGTATCAATATCTTAATTGTGATTTCTCCATGATTCTGTCTTCATGTATTTATTTGGCTGATATTTTATGTATTGTTGTATATTTATGTGCGTGTAGTTGCGTTAATGTACCTGTAAAGCTGCGGCAACCAAGAATGCCATTGGTCCATTCCACATGCATTTGACAATTAAACAATCTTGCCTGTTTTGGGAAGTCTGCAATGTAATAAGGTTTGCTTCGGAATGCTTTAACGCACAGTGCCACCAGAAGGTAGTCATGTACAATACATACAAAATATCATAGGAGTTCTGGAAATAATTTCTGACTGCTCAAATAAATGGCTATTTCAAAGTCCCTGTTCTACTTGCATGGAGCTACCACAAAATACAATTTACTATATTGCTGATGAGTTAATAGCTGTAATGTCTTGTAATGCGACTTCATGTCCTGCATTTCTTCGTGGAAAATAATTCAAAAGTGCAATGGATTGACAAAAACAATTCTTCAGATTTATGTTGGAATGTCTACCCAGACTAACTTTAAATCACTGGCGTATAGTTTTTAATGTTCCTTACCTTTGTATTGTTCACTATAGCCGTATTGTGGTATAACTTGTGGTTGTAATTCATTTCCTCCCTCGGCATGCCACATGGGAGCTTGTTTCTCTCATTGCGGCTTACAATTTTGCTCCAAATCAGGAATCGTCTGTTAGTATAGAGCATAAATCAAGACAATTGTCGCATTTCCTCCTTCCTTCTGCCACTCTCTACAGACTCCCCTATTTATTGTTTTTCCTTTGTGCTATTTTTCTGATCTTTCCAAACATTATTTCTCCTCAAGGTTTCAGTAGTTGTGCTTCAGTGGGCATCATTTCAAGCTGCTGTATAGAATTTTCTTTTTCATCCTCTTCAGATATTTTTAATGCCTTGAGGTTGTAAATTGACAATAAAAGATCGAGCAAATTGAAGTTACCCTGTTTTATTAATTTAGCATGTGCAATGTGAATTATGAAGCAATATTCATTCTAGTGATTATATTAAAGCAAATCCACAAATTCTAAGAATCAAAGTAAAAAGAAAAAAAGACTGAATTCAGTAGGGAAGCTGACCAATTATTGGGACCACTGCATTGTACTGCTGCTGTATCTTCAATTATAACTTACAATGCCCTCCACAATGTTTGAGACAAAGACACATCATTTATTTATTTGCCTCTGTACTCCACAATTTGAGATTTGTAATAGAAAAAAATCAAGTGGTTAAAGTGCACATTGTCAGATTTTATTAAAGGGTATATTTATACATTTTGGTTTCACCATGTAGAAAACACATTTTTGTTGTTGTTGTTGTCGACACATTTAAAGTTTCTGCTTGAAGCTGTCCAAAACCACCTTTATTTATCGTGATTGAAATTTAATGAGTGATTCATAATGTAAAGGACTGTAGGAAACCAACAATGTATTTTGCCAGATTAAATACAATGCCGAATGGGAAAAGTTCATCGACCCCTAAAGATGGTGGTTCATCTTCAAATAAAACAAATTGCTGCCATGGACTTTGATCTAAACCAATGCACCATCATTTTTGATTGGTAAGTACACGTGTACACTTAAAAAAAACTTCTTTATTGAATGAACACATCGATAATCTGTTATTGTAGAATGTTCATTGCCTATAATTGCTAGATGTGCATAAAGTAAATTCATTGCTGATTAAGTGATATTCAAACATGTCATGAGACACAATGTTTTTGCAATAGTAAAAATTACTTAAACATACCCTTTTTATTTTCACAGATCGTTTGCCAGTAGAATAATCACCTGAGATTTCAGCACCAGGTGGCAGCATACTTTTCCAAGTCGTGTTTGGAGGGATGGATGTTTAGAGCTGTTTTTAAGCTGTTAGATACATAGACAATAGGTGCAGGAGTAGGCCATTTGGCTCTTTGAGCCAGTACCACCATTCAATGTGATCATGGCAGATCATCGACAATCAGTAACCCGTTCCTGCCTTCTCCCCATACCCCTTGATTCCGCTAGCCCTAAGAGCTCTATCTAACTCTGTTTTGAATGCATCCAGTGAATCGGCCTCCACTGCCTTCAGAGGCTGAGAATTCCATAACTTTACAACTCTCTGTGTGAAAAGGTTTTTCCTTATCTCAGTTCTAAATGGCCTACCCCTTATTCTTAAACTGTGGCCCTTGGTTCTGGACTCCCCCAACATCGGAAACATGTTTCCTGCATCTAGCGTGTCCAATCCCATAATAATCTTATATGCTTCTATAAGATCCCCTCTCATTCTTCTAAATTCCTGTGAATGCAAGCCCAGTCGCTCCATTCTTTCATCATATGACAGTCCAGCCATCCCTGGAATTAACCTCGTGAACCAACGCTCACTCAATAGCAAGAATGTCCTTCCTCAAATTAGGAGACCAAAACTGCACACAATACTCCAGGTGTGGTCTCACCAGGGCCCTGTACAACTGCAGAGGGACCTCTTTGCTCCTATACTCAACTCTTCTTGTTATGAAGGCCAACATGCCATTAGCTTTCTTCACTGCCGGTTGTACCTGTATGCTTACTTTCAGTGACTGATGTACGAGGGCACCCAGGTCTTGTTGTACTTCCCCTTTTCCTAACCTGACACCATTCAGATAATAATCTGCCTTCCCGTTCTTCATGTTATGGTGAATTGGATCTATCATTCCTTCCATATATAATAAAACTACTGTTAAAATGTACATGTTTGATGAGTCTCTTTTGGTCCCCAACAGCCAGAGCCATGGCCTGATTGCAATTACACAGAATTTATGACGATCCAGTTTCTGCATTTGCTTTAATTTTTTATTAATGATTCATTCTACAATATTAAATATAGGCTCTTTATTGCAGATAGTCTAGATTTCTGAGTGATGAAAAAGGAAGTGTATGTAAGGCTTAAGAAGATGAAATCAGACAGGGCTTTTGAGGAATATAAAGCACTAAGAAACAACTCAAGTAGGTGATTAGATGGATAAAAATGAACCATGGAATGATTTTAAGTTGGATGAAAGAATATCCCAGGGCTTTTTATACATAGGTTAAAAACAAGAGAGTAACCAAGCAAAAGGTTGGACCATTCAACAATAGAGAAGGGAATTTGCGCTTGAAGTCAAAGGAAGTGAGATACAAAATGAGAGTTCATGGGGGAGGACATGAGAGATCTGTATGGAGAATGCACATATGCCAGAGCAGTTTGAGATCAAGGTGTTGGTGATAATGGTCTCAAAGGGCATTAAGATAGATAAATCCCCAGGGCCTGATATTCCAGGTTATTAAGAGAAGCAAGAAAAAAGATTACAGGTGCTTTGATGATCATTGCAATTTCTCTTGCCACAGACAATGTCCTGGAATACTGGAGAGTATCCAATGTTTTTTTCCTTTGTTTAAGAAGGGAAGTAGAGAGAATGCAGCGAATTATGGGCTGGTGAGCCTCTTGTCAGTGGTAGGGAAACTATTGGAGAGGATTCTCTGGGATAGGATTTACTCCCATTTGGAAAAGCATGGGTTAATTAGGGACAGTCAGAATGGGTTTGTGTGCCGAAGGTTGTGTTTTACTAACTTAATCGGATTTATTTGAGGAGGTGACAAAGGTAAACTCCGGGCTAGGCGATGGATGTTGTCTACAGAGATTTTAGTAAGGCATTTGATAAAGTCCCCCGTAGTAGGCTGATCCAGAAGATTAAGGTGCACAGGATTCATGGTGCCTTAGAGAATAAAACACCTCAGAAACCAAAGTGGTCATCTTTGTGTGGATCACAGGAGATGGGCAAGGTCCTGAATGAGCATTTCCGGTCTTTGCACCGTGCAGAAAAACATGAAGGCTGGGGAACTTGGGATAGTTAATGGAGATGTCTTGAGGGCAGTCCCATTACAGTTGAGATGGTGCTGGAGTCCTAGGGTGCATGAAGATAGATACATCTCCTGGGCCTGGTCAGAAATATCCAAGGATGCCGTGGAAGGCTAGGGGTGAAATTACAGAATTATGAGAATTCATAAATCTAAAAATTCATAGGCTGAGATATGTGAATTATCATTAGACTGGTGAAGTGCCAAATGACTAGAGGGTGGCTAATGTTGTGCCCTATTTAAGAAGGGCTGCAAGGAAAAGCCTGGGAACAATATTACAGTGAGCCTGACATCTATGGTAGGGAAGTTACTTGAGAGGATTGTGAAGGATAAAGTATATATCCATTTGGATAGACGGAGTGACTAGGATAGTTGGCATGGTTTTGTACGTGGGAGATCACGGCTTACAAATTTGATTTGAGTCTTTCGTAGATGTCTATATGGAATTCAGCAAGGCCTTTGATAAGATAGGCTTCTCTGGAAAGCTAGATCATCTGGAATCCAAAGAGAGCTCGCTAACTCGCTACAGAACGGGCTTCAAGGAAAGAAGCAGAAGGTTGTGGTGGAAGAGTACTTTTCAGACAGGAGGCTTGTGACTAATGGTGTTCTTGGGGATTGGTGTGGGACCCATTGCTGTTTGTGGTTTACATCAACAATTTGGATAAGAATGTACAAGGCATGATTAGTAAGTTTGCAGATAACACAAGTAGGTGGCATCTGAGACGGTGAAGATGATTTCCAAAAATTACAGCTGGGTCGT
This sequence comes from Rhinoraja longicauda, assembly GCF_053455715.1. Taxonomy (NCBI): domain Eukaryota; kingdom Metazoa; phylum Chordata; class Chondrichthyes; order Rajiformes; family Arhynchobatidae; genus Rhinoraja; species Rhinoraja longicauda. The sequence continues at coordinate 26,782,190 of NC_135968.1, read as the reverse complement.
GATCAGCTGAGCAAATAGGTTGAGGAGTAGTTAAAGGAGTTTAGTGCAGATAAGTGTGAGGTGATGCATTTTGGGAGGTCAAACCAGAACAAGACCTTACAGTGAATGGTTGGGCCAGGGGAGTGTTGTGGAGCAGAGGGATCGAGGTGTACAGGGACATAGTTTCCTGAAGTTGGCATCACGGGTCGATAGGGCGATAAAGAGGGCTTTTGGTGCATTGGCCTTCATCATTTCAGAATAGAAGTTGGACATTATATTATAGTTGTGCAGCATGTTGTTAATGCTACATTTGGAGTACTGTGTTCAGTTTTGATTACCCTGGTATTGGAAGGATGTCATTAAGCTGGAAAGAGGGCAGAAAGGATTTAAGAGGATGCTGCCAGGACTGGAGGGCCTGAATTATAGGGAGAGGTTGGGCACGCAAGAAGTACATGAGGCTGAGTGGTGATCTTAACGAGATGTATAAAATCATGAGGGTGAATTTGCAGTCTTTTGCCCAGGATAGGGGTGTAAAGAATCAGAGGACATAGCTTAGGTGATAGGAGCAAGATTTAATAAGAACCTAAGGGGCAACTTTTTCCACACAGAGGGTAGTGGGTAGATGGATCGAGCTGCCAAAGGCAGGTACTATAACAGGGTCTAAATGGCACCTGACCAGGTACATGGACTGGAAATGTTTAGAGAGAAAGAGCCAAATGTGGGCAAATGGATCATTTCCATGTTGTATGACTCCGACTTGGTTCTATAGATTCTGAACTAGCTTATTAATGGAAGACAGTGTTGTGGTGGAAGGGTATTATTCTGATGTTTGTGCGATAGTCACATGGATATGCGGGAACTGGAGGGGTAACGATCATGTGAAGGCAGATGAGGTTAGGTTAACCTGGCATTATCTTTGGTACAGATATTGTGAACTGAAGGGCCTGTTCCTGTGCTGTGCCTTTCAATGTTCTTTAAATGCTCTGTATAACCCTGACAGGAAAGAGCTATTTAAGCACCATTCTTAGGATTCACTAACAAATCATTGAGATAATAATGTGAATGGTGTTGATGTTGCATTAATATTCTAATAATATGAGATTGGAATATTGGAATTCATCTGAAATTAAAGGCAAGCATCAATAATGCTTCCAGGAACCACTGGGTTTGACCAACCGGATCACTAATCTCTGGAGTGAGAAATCTTCTGCTCTTCCCCCGTCTGACATTCGAGACACCAGTAATTTGGTTGATTCATGCCTTCCCATGGGATAGATTTGATGACAATTAAAGGTGGGGGAATAAATGCCTTCGTATCATCACCCTGCACTCCATGTTGAAGTATATATTTTCAAAGGTGGTTGGCATGTGAACTGAAAAAGTGCTCTGTTATAAAACAAGGCAATTTTGCATTTTCGACTGGTGTGGATTTTTAAAAGGAGACTGCTAGCCACAACTTCACTGTCCAATGTTAAAATACAAGAAATCCCATGTTGAACACTTTTCAACACCAACAAAACTAAAGAGTCAGTGGTGGAATTCAGGAGGAGAGGAACACCCCTGTCCCCCATCTCTATCAATGGTGTGGATATGCAATTTACCATGAAGTACAAATACCTTGGAATATACCTGAACAGTAAACTGGACTGGTCCAGGAATGCCGAGGCCCTGTACAAGAAGGAATAGAGCCGGCTGTACTTTTTGAAAAGGCTCCGCTCCTTCAACATCTGCAGCAAGATGTTCTACCAAACGGTGGTAGCCGGTGCCATCTTTTTCGCTGTATACTGTACAGCGAAGATATAATCTTCGACAATACAGCTCACCCACTCCATGACACATCAGTCAACCTGAGGAGTACCTTCAGCAACAGACTGGTCCCACCAAGATGCAGTACAAAATGCCACAGGAGCTCCTCCTTCTCTGTGGCTATCAAACTGTACAACTCCTCCTTCTGTCGTGGGGTCGACTGACTTCCCTCCCCACCCCTCCCCAAATCTTTGCACATCCCCAAAGTGTTGAGTCATCAACTGAGAACATTTTGTATTTGTGGATATATGGCTTGTATCCATTTTATTTCAACTGAGTGAATCTATATGTAGATTTTCCCAATAGTATGGTAAAAAGATATGGAGAAATTGCACAGAAATCATTCATTCATTTTCTTCATTCTTATAGCATTCTGATGTGCTATTAGACATCTCTGCAAGAATTCAAAGGTTTTGATTGGTATATGAAAGAAAATAAATTATTGAATATACAGCTTAATCTATCAAATATATATTTTTCACATAGAATACACCTATTTATGAGCTTCAGAGGGAAGGTTCGGTGAAACTTCTTCCTTCATGCTGAAGTTAACCGATATTCAACATTCAATTAATATTTTACCCCCTTCGAATCTTAAGGGGGTTTTCCATTTCGTGATGTCACCGAGGGCACATTTTACCAATAAAAACATTGCATTCCAGAAAGATTGGACTATGCTACTTTATTCCCTTTTAACTTTCAATTTAAGCTATCTCTAAAATTATTCAAATTTCAGAGATGGGAGTGAGTAGTGATTTCTGAAGTATTATAAATCCAAAACTTACCATAGAGCTGTGAAACCTCAGTTAAATTTGAATTGAAAATTTGGGAATACTGTCAAATTTGTAGACTTTGTAAAACTGCATCAGATGAGTCATTTGAATAACAGATTAGTGAATTCTGAATGCCACCTGGTGCCTTTGTGATAGCCCAGACAACAATTTCTGCTGTCGAACTGAAGCTTTCTCCAGAACTTGTTGTCCAGAAAATCTGCTGTTTGCTATGAATGAGATATGATCAGCATGGAAATGAGAATGAGATATGATCAGCATGGAAATTCATACATTCTTATAGCTTTGCTTCTAAAAGATTAATTTTTGAGTAGAATATTTTAAAGTCATCATGCAATTTACTTTTTGAAGAGAGTTGTCTGCATGAAGTAGGCAATTAACTTTGATCAAAAGTATTCAGATTGAATTAAAATTCTGTATGCCTAATTTTGCTAACTAGATGTATTTGTGCAAATTAGTTTATTACAGTTGACTGTTTTTGTAGATTGATCAGAATACTATTACTTCTCAGATTAATTGTGAGAATAGCAGCTTTCTGTCAAATGTTGAAGAAATGTTTGGTTTTATAAATGTTGCTATTTACATTTGTAGCTATTGCCTCATACACAGAATTGTGTACACAAATACTATGCAGTCTTCCTGAATTTGTGAGGAAATCCACTTGAGATCAAATGTATAATTCTAAATGAGAAATCAGCCTCTTTGATGTTCCCAACTAGCCTTTTTAATATTGCAAAATCTGATGCTGCTTTGTGTATCCAGTGATATTCAGAATATTTATGCTCTAAATTGAGCATGATTAACACGTATAATGTAGATGGAAATATTTATTAATACTGGATGAAATGGTTGTCAAAAATAATTGGAGCTGCATTGCAGTAATCCCATGTTCACAAATGAAACCAGTGCAATGTTGTTTTCAATAAACTATTTTCTTTCAAGTTTCCTTTATTTATTAATGAAGATTCCAAACTTTTTGTGATGCTGTTGCAAATATGCATGCAAGCTGACAGTCAAGTATTTTTCTTTTTAGCCTTGGATATGATTACTTTGGTTGTAATGAATAATGTCTGGATTTTGGGCATTGAAGGAAAAATGTGTTTAAATCTGTCGATCCCAATGTGAAGCTTTGATTTGATTCACCTGTATTTATTGCAAGTTCCTCTAATTCCAGAACTACCTTCTTTAATTGCTTCTGGGATTGTAACCCAGAAAATCTGGAAAAGAGTATTTCAGAAATTAGATAGCCACTGAGAAATGGAACAAAAAATCAGTTTAGTGGGAGAGGTCTGGGTGCATTTATGAGGAAGACTGTCATTGAATAAACAAAAAAGAAAATTGTTGTAATGGTGAGGAAGGTAAAGAAAAATATTTTCTTTAAAAAGTCAATTGTATGGAATTGATTATTGATTCATCGGTAGTTATTTAGATTCTCATCTCTGCCTTTTGATTAGTGAGTAGGCTCCAATCGCTGTTCAGTAAAGTGTTTAATTGTCATATGTATCGAAGATAAAACAATGATATTTTCATTTACAACAGCATAATGGGTCTGGAAACAGTACTCATAGAACATGTAATAGTCAAAAGAAAGTTCAATAACAAAAAAAAAAGCCTGAAGTCCCTCGTGCAACCAAGAGAGTGTGTAGTTCAGTTGGTGTTTGTAGTGTTCAAGAACCTGATGGTGATTGGGAAGAAGCTCTTCCTGAACCGGAGGGTTAAGTGATCCTATGTGTTGATAAGTCCATACTAATTGACCTGGCAATGATACCCTATGGTTAAAATGTCTCCTTATGCTGCTAAAGTTCACACACAAATGGCCAATTGGACGGCTATTGCCCCAACAAATTTATTACTTTGACCTTTTTCTATTGATGGTTTTTACAACTTTCCTGAGAAATGAATGGTCAACAGTGGAAAAATATGAAGGACTGTGGTTTTACTTTGGCTGATGTATGATACCCAAAGCTCAACTGATTGCAATTTTCAGGGTACCTGTTGCCTGTTAGATGCAGTGCACAATAAGCCACACCGGACAATGACTTTTTCTAATTACTAGAATTTCTGATAGTGATTAATACAAACAATTCAAAGATTCACTATGTAGTTCAAACAAGACTCATTAACTTTTTAGTTACTTACTTAATTTGTCTACTTGCACAACTCTTCAGTCTTTACTCAGGGTCTTCTGCAAATGTGGTCTGTGCAATAACTGCTGCAGTTCTCCTGAGGCATCCTTTTATTCATTTCTCTGCATATAGCCCAGGCATTGCTGCGACTCATAAATTTCTGTTGATACTATTTCGTAATCACTTTAGCTACCTGTTCTGCAATCACTAAGGTCTTTTTTTCTTGCTTTTACAATTTACACTGGTACAAGTTCGCAAGTTATAGGAGTAGAATTAGGCCATTCAGCTCATTGAGTCTGCTCCGCCATTCAATCATGGCTGATCTCCTCCTCCTAATCCAATTTTCCTGCCTTCTCCCCATAACTCTTGACATCTGTTCCAATCAAGATTTTGTCTATCTCTGCCTTAAAAATATCTACTGACTTGGCCTCCATAGCCCTCTGTGGCAATGAGTTCCACCGATTAACTACCCTCTGACTAAAGAAGTTCCTCCTCACCTCCTTTCTAAGAGAACAGACTTCAATACTGAGGCTATGACCTCTGGTCCTAGACTCTCCCACCAGTGGAAACATCCTTTCCACATCCACTCTATCTATGCCTATCTATGTACATGGTGTCCTAAGATGTGTCATCATATCAGCATTCTCAGTGTTTATTTGTAGAGGAATGTCCAAAAAGGTTGTCGGGCACTCAGCTAAAAGGCTGCCTTGAGTATGACCCTCCACACACACTAACCAGGTGTCCCATGGTAGTTGTGATTCCACTTAACACAGTCCCACTTCATGTCAACCAGGCCTCTTTGGTTTTCAGTTGCACTATTTAACTCTTGGATATCAACAGCATTTACCAAAAACTGGCGGAGATCACTTAGAGATGTAACTTTATGCTCAATGCCAGTTATGAAGACCCAAATGTAATTTTCAGATTAAATGCTTTGCATGCTCTACCATTTTTAAGCAGGAGATCAGCTAGTTGCCCTGTGGTCAGCGAGTTACCCATTGCAGGCTGCTGGAGGGCAGTGAATTTGGAAAGTTTCTATAGTTTTAAGTGAAGCACGAATGCACTTTTCTAATGCAAATTCTTTGTGGATGCAGAGGGGTTTTCGTAGTTCAACTGACCCTTTTAGCTGTTATATTTGGATGCACAAGAGATTGCAGATGCTGGAATCTTGATTGAAACACAAAATACTGGATGATCTCAGCAGGGCAGGCAGTATCTGGGGATGGAATGGATAGATGGTGTTTCAGGTCGGGACCCTTCTTCAGACCAATTGGAGAAGTGGGGAGAAAGCTGCAAAATAGAGGTGGGGGTGGGACAAAAGCTTGGCAAGTGATAGTGAATAAATGGGAAGGGAGGTTCTAGATGGGATAAGAGAGTAAGGTCAGGGCCAATTGTGACCGGTGTGAGAGGGGAGGTGAATACCGAAGTGTTGTATTTAAATGCGTGAAGTATGAAAAATAAAGTGGATGAGCTTAAGGCTCAGTTAGACATTGGCAAGTATGATGTTGTGGGAATCACAGAGACATGGCTACAAGAGGACCAGCGCTGGGAACTGAATATTCAGGAGTACACAAAGTATTGAAAAGACAGACAAGTGGGCAGAAGGGGTGGGGTTGCTCTGTTGGTAAGGAATGATATTCACTCCCTTGCAAGGGGTGACATAGAATCAGGAGATGTAGAATCAGTATGGATAGAAATGAGGAATTGTAAGGGTAAAAATACCCTAATGGGAGTTATCTACAGGCCCCCAAACAGTAGCCTCGACATAGGGTGCAAATTGAATCGAGAGCTAAAATTGGCATGTCGCAAATGTGATGTTACGGTGGTTATGCAAGATTTCAACATGCAGGTAGACTGGGAAAATCAGGTTGGTAATGGACCCCAGGAAAGAGTGTTTGTGGAGTGCCTCCGAGATGGATTCTTAGAACAGCTTGTACTAGAGCCTACCAGGGAGAAGGCAATTCTGGATTTAGTGTTGTGTAATGAACCTAATCTGATAAGGGGACTCAAGGTAAAAGAGCCATTAGGATGCAGTGATCACAATATGATAAGTTTTACTCTACAAATTGAGAGGGAGAAGGGAAGATCGGAAGTGTCAGTATTACAGTATAGCAAAGGGGATTACAGAGGCATGAGGCAGGAGCTGGCCAGATTTGACTGGAAGGAGGCCCTAGCAGGGAAGACGGTGGAACAGCAATGGCAGGTATTCCTGGGAACAATACAGAAGTTGCAGGATCAATTTATCCCGAAGAGAAGGAAAGATTCTAAGGGGAGTAAGAGGCACCCGTGGCTGATGATTGGATATGAAATAAATGTGTGACAAAGTAAAATATTGTCCATTGTCTCAATACCCTACAGAGCTTTAATTGGAAATGTGGTTTGTAATTCCTTCAGGTTTGAATAGAAATGTTAAAAATTTCAAATTAGAATTTTTCCTTTGTTCAATCTCTCTTGATTTTTCTTTGTTTTTTGTTCCTTTTCTGTTCATTATGATGACTTTAAATTTGCTCACTTAAATATGCCGGTGCCTCTGCTGTTATACTCTTAATTTTTCAGTGGTTCGGTCTGATTAAGGAGATGAAGAACTGTTGGTTGGGTCCCAAAGGCCTAGTGTCTCTTGCTGTGATTATCTCTGCACTGGCTTTCAGCAATGTGGAATGTAAAATATTAAAATCCGAAAGTGCTGGGACCAGTCTAAGTACTGGCATGAGGCACTGGGTTTCCATGGCAACATCTACCCAATTTTTTTTCCCTTTTGATAATTTTATCCATAGTCCTGAAACTAATGCATTAGTTCTGAAAACTCGAGCAAGGGCATAAATTAGGAAGGAAAGAGATCATAAATAGACCTTTTTTTGTGATAATTGGTATGGAGATTTCGACCATGATACAAGGAGCCTCTTGAGCCTGAGTGAGACTACTGGAAAGAGTTAATGATTTTATTCTGAAATAATCACTTGCAAGATTATGTAAATTCATCTTGCAATTACATTTTGATTTCATTTTGATTTGTCAGCATTTTTTAGGAATAATTTCAGCATTGTGACAAAAAATCAGTGACTTTCATACATTAAAGTCCACGAAAAATAATTATGCTCAAAGCAGCTTGTCAGAAACTTAGAACCATGTGTGCAGTGAAGCATGCTGGCAGATGGGTTATGTGATGAGATGGATAAAGCTGATTAATAAAAACAAAATCAATATAAACCTTTAAAAAAAAATGCCATTGTAATCTTTTTTATCCTATATATCTTTAGATATTGACAACTCCATTGCATTATCAACATGTATTTTTCATTAAAATCGCTTTTAGAATCGATGTAATAGTGAAGCTTTTCTCATTTATGGTTGTAGCTATTCAGAATGAACTTTTTATGGTTGCTTTTTCAAGATGAACCATCCTGCTTTTATTTTATAAATTGCCAATGAATGATATTAGTTGTATTCTTTATGAATATGTATTTATTTATCAGAAACTTTTAACTTTGCATTAAGCTTGCCATCAGATCATGGTGTCACACGTGGTTTATCAAAATGTAGAAATAGAGCAAAGGGTAATCTTGGTCTCTCCTGTTTTCCTCTGAAGACCATTTTCCTGCAAACATTCCTGTTCTGCTTCGATTGGTGTATTTTGTTTATCTCGTTCTTGTATTTTCCATTAACTTCTGATTTTATATATATATATGTGTCATGTCGTGAAGAAAAGATTAGTGAAGACAAAAGTAGGTCCCTTACAATCGGAGACAGGTGAATTTATAATGGGAAACAAAGAAATGGCAGAACAGTTAAATGAGTACTTTGTGTCTTCCTTAGAGAAGACAGAACCAATCTCCCAGAAATACTAGGGGACCGAGGATCTAGTGGGAGGGAGGAATTGAAGGGAATCCACATTAGTCAGGAAACGGTGTTTGGTAAACTGTTGGGACTGAATGCAGATAAATTCCCAGGGCCTGATGGTCTGCATCCCAGAGTACTCAAGGAGGTGACCCTAGAAATCGTGGATGCATTGGTGATCATTTTCCAATGTTCTCTCGACTCTGGCTATCCTCCAGCCCACAGGAACTGATCCAATGTAACCCCACTTTTTTAAGAAAGGAGGGAGAGAGAAAACGGGGAATTTTAACGTTATATTGGTCGTGGGAAAATGCTTGAGTCGTTTGTTAAAGAGGTTAACGCAGTGCATTTGGAAAGCAGTGACAGGATTGGTCAAAGTCAACATGGATTTATGAAGGGGAAATAATGCTTGACTAATCATCTGGATTTTTTTTAAGGATGTAACAAGTAGAATGGATAAAGGAGAGCCAGTGGATGTGGTGTATCTGGACTTTCAAAACCCTTTGACAAGGTCCCACACAAGAGATGAGTGTGCAAAGTTAGAGCACATGGTATGGGGTTAGGGTATTGACAGGGATAGAGAACTGGTTGGCAGACAGGAAGCAAAGAGTAGGAATTAATGGCTTCTTTTCAGAATGGCAGGCAGTGACTAATGGGGTACAAGGCTTGATGCTTGGACCTCAGTTATTTGCAATATATATTAATGATTTAGACGAGGGAATTAAATGTGACACCTCCACATTTGTGGATGACACAAAGCTGGGTGGCAGTGTGAGCTACAATGAGGATGCTATGAGGCTGCAGGGTAACTTGGATTGGTTGGGTGAATGGGCAGATGCATGGCAGATGCAGTATATTGTGGATAAATGTGAGGTTATCCACGTTGGCGGCAAGACCAGGAAGGCAGATTATTATCTGAATGGCAGGAAAGAACTGCAGATGCTGGTTTAAATCAAAGATAGACACAAAATACTGGAGTAACAGCAGGATAGGCAGCATCTCTGTAGAGAAGGAATGGGTGACGTTTTGGGTTGAGACCCTTTTTCCAACTGAAAAGGGGAGTGGGCGGGACAGAGATAGAATGTAGTCGGAGACGGTAAGACTGGTGGGAGAACTGGGAAGGGGGAGGGGATGGAGAAAGAGGGAAAGGATGTGCTATTTGAAGTTAGAGAAGTCAATATTCATACCGCTGCGGTGTAAGCTGCCCAAGTGAAATATGAGGTGCTGTTCCTCGAATTTGCGCTGGGCCTCACTCTGACAATGGAAGAGGCCCAGGTCAGATTGGGAATGGGAGTGGGAGTTAAAGTGCTGAGCAACCGGGAGATCAGGTAGGTTAAGGCGGACTAAGCTGAGGTGTTCAGCGAAATGATTGCAGAGCCTGCGTTTGGTCTCGCTGATGTACAGAAGTTGACACCTGGAACAGCAGATACAGTAGATGAGGTTGGAGGAGGTGCAAGTGAACCTCTGCCTCGCCTGAAAAGACTATCGGGGTCCTTGGATGGAGTCGAGGTGGGAGGTAAAGGGACAGGTGTTGCATCTCCTTTGGTTATCTGAATGGTGCAGATTAGGAAAAGGGGAGGTGCAACGAGACCTGGGTGTACTTGTACATCAGTCACTAAAAGTAAGCATGCAGTAACAGCAGGCAGTGAAGAAAGCTAATGGCATGTTAGCCTTCATTTGAAGCTAGGAGCAGGAAGGTCCCACTGCAGTTATACAGGGCCCTGGTGAGACTGCACCTGGAGTATTGTGTGTAATTTTGGTCTCCTAATTTTAGGAAGGACATTATTTCTATTGTGGGAGTGTAGCATAGGTTCACCAAGTTAATTCCCGGGATAGCGGGACTGTGTTGACTGGGGTTATATTCACTGGAATTTCAAAGGATGAAAGGGGATCTTATAGAAACATGTAAAATTCTTAAAGGATTGGACAGGCTAGATGCAGGAAAAAATGGTCCTGATGTTGGAGGAGTCCAGAACCAGGGGTCAGAGTTAAGAATAAGGGGTAGGCCATTTAGGACTGAGATGAGTAAAAACTTCTTCACCCAGAGAGTTGTGAATCTGTGGCATTCTCTGCCACTGAAGGTAGTGGAGGCCAATTCACTGGATGTTTTCAAGAGAGAGTTAGATGTAGCTCATAGGGCTAAAGGAATCAAGGATTATGGGAGAAAAAGCAGGTACGGGGTACTGATTTTCGATGATCAGACATGATTGTATTGAATGGCCTACTCCTGTACCTATTTTTCTATGTTTCTATGAATAGATGTCAGCAAATCATGTTGGACATCAACATGGAAATTATTTGATATTTCAAATTGTTTTAGATTTTTAATCGACATGGCCAAAATTCTACGTGTGCTTGAAAATTTATATAGTGTGCTAAAGCATAGATAAATCCACATTAACTTCCATTCTTTACTGGCTCTTCTTCAAGTTTCACTTACTTCCTCTCCAGTTTTGAGGAATGGAATTACTTAAGCAATTGCTAATCTAGGCAAAAAACACACTGAAGCTACGGCCAAGAAAGCGCACCGGCGTTTCTGCCATTGTGTCCATCTACACTTCATGCTGCCTCAGGAAGGCAGTCCACATAATCAAGGATATTTTTCATCCCTGGTCATTCCCCCTTCTCTGCTGGTAGACACAAAATGCTGGAGTAACTCAGCGAGTCAGGCAGCATCTCAGGAGAGAAGGAATGGGTGACGTTTCAGATTGAGACCCTTATTCAGACTGAAGAAGGGCCTCGTCTCGAAACATCACCCATTCCTTCTCTCCCGAGATGCTGCCTGACCCGCTGAGTTACTCCAGCATGTTGTGTCTACCGTTGATTTTAAACAGCATCTGCCGTTTTTTTCCCTCTTCTCCCTTCTTCTGTTGGGCAGAAGATACAAAAGCTTGAAAGCATGTCCCACCAGATTTAGGAACAGCTTCTTTCCTGCTGTTACCAGACTACAAAATGGTCCTCCCACAAGACAGGGTGTAGTCCCAATCTTCCAACCTACCTCATTGTGGACCTTGACCAGTTTTCTGTAAATGTGACACTAAAGCTGTAACATGATATTCTGTGCTCTGTTATTTTTCTCTTTACTCTACCCAATCTACTTCTGGTTGACTTGATTATACTCATAGTACGATTTGGCTTATTGAATTGAGTAAATTTTATTAGCCAAGTATGTATGCATACAAGGAATTTGCCTTGGTGCTTTGCTCGCAAGTAACAACACGACATACAGTAAACAATTAAGAACAAAACATTATAACTTAAACATGTGAAGAATGAAATAAATACCAAATACCAGAGCAAAAGGAGGCTACTGACTTTTGATTGTTGAGTAGAGCTACTGCTCATGGAAAAAAAGCTGTTATTTAATCATAATCATACTTTATTAGCCAAGTATGTTTTGCAACATACGAGGATTTATTAGCACACAAACAATTCTATTCACTGCACCTCAATATATATGACAATTATAAACCAATACCAATCTTTTTCCCTCCCACTGATCACATTTTCCTTCAACATCTCCCCCTCACCCATTCATTTGTCAACCACCACAAAAACATTCCATCCTTTGGCTTCACAAGTCACAACTCTTCAATCTTTTTGTCTCAACTTGTTTTACATCTCTTGCCTTTATCCAACCATCTGCCTATTAAAAACCTCCCTTGCCTGTTGTTCATTTATTAACTGCCACGTTTTGTGCCGCCCCTCCTCTCTTCCAGCTTTTTTTATTCCCTCCCCCATTCTACAATCAGTCTGTAGAAGGGTCCTGATTTGAAACGTCACCCATCCATGTTCACCAGGGATGTTCACCAGGGATGTTCACCAGGGATGTTCACCAGGGATGTTCACCAGGGACGTTCACCAGGGATGCTGCCTGACCTGTTGAGGCACTCCAGCTCTTTGTGTCATTTTCTGTAAACCAGCATCAGCAGTTCCATGTTTCGACATCACAAAAACAAAATAGTGTGAGAAAATGCTGCTATGTGCCAGAATCTGATGTCCTGTGCCATCACTGGAGACTTTTTAATGTGTGAATGATAAGTGCCAACGTGCATATCTGATAGTGGATGTTATTTCACCTCAATCTACGCGTGCAGCGTAGGTTTACTAGGTTAATTTCCGGAATGGCGGGACTATCATATGTTGAAAGACTGGAGCGACTAGGCTTGTATACACTGGAATTTAGAAGGATGAGAGGAGATCTTATCAAAACGTATAAGATTATTAAGGGGTTGGACACGTTAGAGGCAGGAAACATGTTCCCAATGTTGGGGGAGTCCAGAACAAGGGGCCACAGTTTAAGAATAAGGGGTACGCCATTTAGAACTGAGATGAGGAAAAACTTTTTCAGTCAGAGAGTTGTGAATCTGTGGAATTCTCTGCCTCAGAAGGCAGTGGAGGCCAATTCTCTGAATGCATTCAAGAGAGAGCTGGATAGAGCTCTTAAGGATAGCGGAGTCAGGGGGTATGGAGAGAAGGCAGGAACGGGGTACTGATTGAGAATGATCACATTGAATGGCGGTGCTGGCTCGAAGGGCCGAATGGCCTCCGCCTGCACCTATTGTCTATTGTCTATAATCTCATTCTCCTTCACTGCTACATTTATGATCACAATGGAGTTGATAATGGGCAATTAACTAAATTTAGTTTGTGAGAAGAATGAGAGCATGTAAATTAATAGTGAACGAGATGGGAACAAGGAATGCAAAAGGGAGAAAAGGGTGTTGACTGAAGAACAAAAGGGTTTGTAGGAACAATTTAATTTGTGTGGAGTGAGACTTCACAGCCTCTTCATGTTGAGTGACATGTCAGAATCCAGCAAGAGTCATAAATCATAATTATCAGGCTTCTTTAGATAACAATCGCCAAACTAAAATGGCTGTCACAAAATGAATTTAAATTAATCATTATGAATGTAAGACGAGTTTGACATGCAATTAATTTCAATAGGTAGATGAACCACGTGGACCAATCTTTCTATTAGGCATCGGAAGTACAATTTGTCCATTATGTGTGGGCATAATCTGGGATTCCTTGCGGCTCCCAATGCTATTATATATATTTTTAAACTTTGCGGTTATTTATTCCAATTCGCCTAAATTTTTTAAGATTAATTCACTTGCTTAATTAGATATGAAGATTTTCAATTCTTGCCCACCAAGTATAATTAAAAATAATAGTCATTGTTTTTACATTGAGCCACCTGCCAAAAAAAGAAACTCTATAGAGAAATTGATTAGGTATAGTCCAGTTTTCATTTTAAATTTTCTCCACCACAATCTAAGATTTCTACAAAATCAATACACTCGTTTTTATGTAATATTGAAGTAATCATTCATACTTTCTGTGGCCACAACATTGAAGGCAACTTGAATGCTTCTCGTATACAAAGATATATTGGAAAAATTGTGGTATCTGAGTGAGCGAAAAATTCTTATCATCATTTAGGAATTATGAAACTGGATTCAGGATTGTTCTTTCAGCTATTGTTATCCTGATTGCTTTGTTGTGCTTTGCCACCAGAGTGCAGTGTTCCTTTAGTTATCCAGCTTTGTTTGTTGAAACGGAAGTATGGGTGGCAACATAAATAATCGCCATAAACAGTCATTAATGGCTATATCAAAACTGTTTTATTGCTCGGGGATCATTTATTGGCATATAAAAAGAAATTATTTAAACCTGCAGAGTTGGTCAGGAAGAATGAAGCATTTCATGGATAATTGGTAATCATAATTGATCCAGGCAGATCCTGTACTGTGCTGTATTTTGGGTCTGTAGAATTCAATCTCACACAAATGCTTAAAGTGTTTGCCATTTGAAAACCAGCAATAAAATTTCCTTTGAAGATTTGAAGATAAATTACTGGTCATTAATTGCTTATTATTGTGATTGAATGGTAACAGGGCATTTTGTTTAAGCTTGAATCTACATTAATTGAAATGTTGCAGAATTTCTGTGGTTATGTTCATGAGATCATAAATGATAGGAGTAGAATTATGCCATTTGGCCCGTTAAGTCTACGCCGCCATTCAATCATGGCTGATCAATCTCTTCCTCCTAATTCCATTCTCCTGCCTTCTCCCCATAACCTCTGACACATGAACTAATCAAGAATCTATCTATCTCTGCCTTAAATATATTCACTGACTTTGCCTCCACAGCCTTCTGTGGCTAAACTAAACAAGTAAAGGAGTAGTAAAGAAGACCTATGTTATGCTTACCTTCATTGGTAAGGCATGAATTTGAGTCAGTAAGTCATGATGCAGCTTAAGAGGACTTTGATCAAGCTGCATTTGGAGTGTTGTGTACAGTTCTGGTTGCTCACTTACAGGAAGGAAAGGAAGCAGGTTCACATGGATGATGCCTGGTGTAGGAGCCATTTATGTTTAGGCTAGCTACTGTTGGCATATTATATTATTTTGTCTAGATATATCTTGCAGTATTATTTTGGACACTTGGGGGCAGTCATTAGATCCACAGGGTGGTGTATATATATGGGCATCAGGGGCAGGGAGTGCCAGACACAGGGAGGGAGAGCATACAGTTCTCATCAGACCAGGGGCAGAGCATCCAGCTACAAATTGCATGCAGAATAAGGAAAGCCTGGTATGTTCATCTTTTTGTTTGTGCAACTACTTCAATAAACAACCAATTAAACTGGGAATAACGACTGGAAGATCCGTTCTATTAGGTCTGCGTAAGATCACTCCTACTTCCCTGTGCAGTAATGGCAAGTGGAAAAGAGGTCTGGAAAAGTCGGAAAGTTGCCATTACACCTGGATTAGAGGATATTAGCTACAAGGAGAATTTGGACTTTCTTGGATTGTTTTCTGTGGAATGCCAGAGGTCGAGGGGAGACCTGATAAAAGTATATAAAATTATGAGGGACATAGATAAAGTAGCCAATCAGAACTTTTTTTCCCAATATGAATATATTGAGTACTGGAAGGCAAAGCTTTAAGGTGAGAGCGGCAAAGTTTAAAGGAGAGGTGCGGGGAAAGTTTTTCACAGAGAGGGTGGTGGGTGCCTGAAATGTGCTGCCAAGTGTGGTGGGGAAGCCTTTTTGATAGTGGCATTTAAGAAGCTTTTGGATAGGCATGTGGATATGCAAGGAATGGAGGGATATGGATTATGTATGGGCATATTGGAATTGGTCGGCATTATGTTCATTACAGATATTGTGGGCCGAAGGGCTTATTCTTGTGCCGTACAAATCTATGTACTGATGAGCATATCCTGAACAGCCATATCATGTTTTTAAAATGATTTATGAATCTTCTAAATTTTGAGGCAACTGATGGATAGATCACAGCTTATAGACCTGGCTTCGATCCTGATCTCTGGTGTTGACTGTGTGGAGTCGCACGTTCTCCCTGTGACTGTGGGTTTCCTCCAGGTGCTTCAGTTCTCTCTCACATCCCAAAGATGTGTGGGTTTGGAGGTTGTGGCCTCTTTAACATTGCTCCTAATGTGTTGTGAGTGGATGAGAATATGGGATAACGTGGAAAGAGCGTAAACAGGTTATCGATGGTCCGCTTGGAGTCAGTGGGCTGAATGACCTTACATACCATATCTCTAAACAAATAAAGTTACTTTCAAGTAATTGACTTTGCTGATAAACTGTAGATTATAACTTATCCAATTCCCTTTATGCTCCTATACCCACACAATATTTGCTGTGAGAAGGAATACTCTATAGGATTACTGCTGTGATGTTGCAAACATTGACACAGAATACTTTTCAGGTTCAGTCTTTCCAGTACAGGAAATTATCTCTGGTGTGATGCATGAGGCAAACATTCAGGTGGCTGCCTTGCTTGATTGAATTTGGTGAACTTTGAGATTGCAAGTTGCTCTTCCAGTGAAAAAATAGTGTCGACTTGACTCAGAACCCAGCAAACAAATAGTACATTTGTCATCAGATTGTGTATAATGTATATTGTTGCTTAAACAGAACATGAATACCATTTTAAAATTGTTAACTTCAAGAGTCAAGAGAGAGTTGAGAGTATTTTATTGTCATATGTCCTGAAATGGAACAATGAAATTCTTTCTTGTAGCAGTACAACAAATATGTAAACATAGTACTCTAAACTTAATAATAAATGCCAAAAAAGAAGTTCAGTATATAAAACACAAACAATTATGCAAAGACAAATCAATGCCCCCAAACCTGTGTAGTTTGGAGCTTAGTTGGAGGTTGTAGTGTTTAATAGCCTGATGGTTGTACTGAAAAAACTGTTCCTGAACCTGGATGTTAGTTTTCAGGCTCCTATACCGTCTTCCTGATTGCAGGAGTGAAATGAACTTTACATATATGTTATATTTTAGAATATTTAATGAGAGTAATTTTTGTACAAAATATTAAAACGCTCTTCTTTGACTATTTCTTTAGATTAATGGATTTTGTTAACCCACATGACAATTAAACACTCTTGACTCTTCACTTGTCTCCATTCCAAAGTATTTCCTGGGGTTTTGGTATTTCATTTAGTTCATTGGTCAGATGTGGCTAATGAAGTTAAAATAATTTAATTAAGGTTATGGCAGAAGTTCAATGCAATGATTAGAAAAAGACTCTTGGGACTTGCCCACCCTACTTTTTTTTCAAATTGTAATATGATTGCATTTGAACAAGAGTTATTGGTGTTGCCTTTGAATTGTGACATTTCTTCGTTCCAGAATGATATTTACATGTATGGGGGAAAAATTGACATGGATAATGGAAACATCACAAATGAACTATGGATCTTCAACATTCCCACTTTGTCATGGGCAAGAAAAACCCCAACAGTTCTCGCTCATGGGCAACAGTATGATTTGGAAGGACATTCAGCACATATCATTGAAATGGATAGTGGAGATGTCATCATGATCATTATATTTGGATATTCTGCACTTTATGGTTATATGAACAGTGTTCAAGAATACAATATAAGTAAGTAATTTGTATGTAATTTGAATTCCTGAAATTAGTGTATTCTCATGCGTACGGAAATGAAGAATAGAAATTGAAAGCTGCCTAAAGGGTCCCATGGCAGGCCTAAATGAAGCATATTTATAAAAATACAAGTTAAATTTGTTGAGCGGTGCAACTTGAACTCCTTATTAAAAGAAATATTATTGAGTAACATATTTAGAATTTTCTAGTTTTAACTTAAACTGCTTGCAAAAGACTTTCAAGAATGTGTGAATTCCTCAAGTTTAGTTTAATTTAGAGATGCAGAGCGGAAACAGGCCCTTCGGCCCATCGAGTCCACACCGGCTAGCGATCCCCATACATTAACACTACCCCTACACATGCTAGGAACTATTTTTTTACATTTATACCAAGCCAATTATTCTACAAACCAAGTCTTTGAAAGAAAACCGAAGATCTTGGAGAAAACCCATTCACGGGGAGAACGGACAAACTCTGTAGAGACAGTACCCATAGTCAGGATTGAACCCGGGTCTCAAGCACTGTAAGGCTGTAGGTCTAGGCCACCGTGCCATTCAAATGCTTGCTTTCTGCCATCCATCTATTTATGAGTCAAATGCAATGAAATTCCAAGCACCATGAGTATTTAAAATACAAAATTCAGTTATTGAATGTAAAATTACAGATGTATTTAAGCTTATTGCTGTTAGCAGCATAACATTGTACATAACAATTGTTGTAAGTATAACCATAGAATGCTATCAGCTGTGCAATTCTGACAGAAAGCAGTTGTGTGAACTGAACATTTTCGACCAACATTGAAATCTTTCGAAAACACAATTTAACATTTACTTTTACAAATCAAGCTGCAATAATATGTGAAAGTGAAATAGTTTATTGGAGGTAATTTGAATCATTTTTACCGTTATATTGCATATTCTGTGTAAATAAGAAACATTGTTTTATTGCTTTATAATTGGTGTAAATTATGTAGTGTACCTGCTGTATCTAGCTGTGGAGATAACTTTAAATGTCTTCAGTTGATCAATACACTTACTATATTGGGCATCAAACGTTTAAATCTGCGCAGAACGTTTGTAAGTGATTCTAAGTAGTTGCACCTCAGTTTAGTTTTTGATTACAATCACTTAATTGATTTCTTGAAAAATAAGATGCTAACTTAAACCGCAAAATATTATAAAACATATTTGAAATTAGTTGCTTTTCAACCCAAATGTTTTGGAAGCTAAGATCTGAAGTAGGGAGAAAGGAATGGCATCACCTTGCTAAACTGATGCTTGTTTGAATTCCATGTTCATTGTTGTCAGCCAATTGTTTGGACTGGGCAATATGATCATCATTATTATACCAAGGTATTTATTCACAAAATGCTGGAGTAACTCAGCAGGTCAGGCAGCATCTCAGGAGAGAAGGAATGGGCGACGTTCCAGGTCGACCCAAAACGTCGCCCATTCCTTCTCTCCTGAGATGCTGCCTGACCTGCTGAGTTACTCCAGCATTTTGTGAATAAATACCTTCGATTTGTACCAGCATCTGCAGTTATTTTCTTACATTATTATACCAAATATCTGATCAAGGAAGAGGGAAGTCTATTTGGCCTATCTTTGAACAATTTGCTTTATCTTTTTTTTTCTTTTCTAGAAACAACATTTAAAGTTTAATTTTGCAGAGATAATTCTGTAGAAAATGTTGTGTTAAAATTGATAATATTCTGAAATTCGTTTTGCTTCTTGTCCAGAGACCAATACGTGGTTTGTGACTGAGACGAAGGGTGCAATAGTTCAGGGTGGATATGGACACAGCAGTGTTTACAGTGCAGCGACAAAATCAATTTATGTACATGGAGGATACAAAGCATTTAGAAGCAATGAGTATGGCTTGGTGGATGACCTCTACAAGTATACTGTAAATAGCCGCATCTGGTAAGTGGAACGGTTCTGCTCTCTGTTCAGTTCATTTTGATTGCAGAAGCTTTCTATGTAATTGATTTGAAATAGAAGTAATTAAATTGTGCAGGGGGTCTAAATGGAATTGGAACAGCAATTCCAGTTTGTTCTTTGCACCTTGCTGTGCTAGAAGAAAATAATGAAAATAGTTTGCTTCTTGAAATTTAAAGATTCAAGGCTCAGCGAAAAATATTGCATTTAGTTCAATTTGTTGGCCACAAACTTTTGACATGATTGTAGTTCAGTAATTTGGGAGCTTTCGCAATAGTACACGAAGAAAGGAAGTTTGTTTTAAAAATCACAAACAAAATTCATAAAATGCCTGCCTGATCCTCCCGGCTCAAATATATTTAAATATTTAGTCTTTCTCCTTTTAAATGAGTAATATAGGTAAAGCAGATTAATTTAGAGACTGGATTAGTGCATGGAACTATGATGTTGCGGCCATGATGGACAATAGTTTGATAAAGGGGCAGGACTGACAACTCCACACTCCAGGGTTTGATGTTTCCGACGTGGTAGAGAGGGATGTATATATAATAAGGGAAGAGGATTTTTTTTTACTCCTAACCAGAGAGAATTTCACATCTGCACTCATTGGACATATACTGGAGGGCTCCTCTACTGAAGCAGTGCAGTATAGGTGGAGCACAGAAATAGGAAAAGTGCCATCAATGGGTAGGGTGGTAGCTTGCCCTCGTTGATTGGAGCATTGGGTATAAGAACTAGGAAGTCACATTGGAGTTGTATAAAAATGTGGTTAGTTTGCATTTGAAGTATTGTGTGCAGGTCTGGTCGCTCCATTACAAGAAGGATGTAGAGGATTTGGAGAGGATTAGAGGGTATTAACTCTAAGGAGAGGTTGGACAAACTTAAATTATTTTGTCTGGAATGTTGAGGTTGAGGGGGGGACCTGATGGAAATATATAAAATTATGAGAGGCATAGATAGGGTAAGTAGTCAGAACCTTTTTTCCAGAATGCAAATGTCAAACACTAGAGGGCATTGCTATGTGAGAGGTATAAAGTTGAAAGGAGATGTGTTGAGTAAGTTTTTTTACACAGAGGGTGATGGGTGCCTGCAAAGTGCTGGTGGGGTGGGGGGTGGGGGTTGCAGGAGCAGACATAATAGTGTGACTTTTAAGAGGCATACAGGACATACAGGGAATGGATTATATGCAGGCAGATAGGGTTAGTTTATTTTGGAATGATGTTCGGCACGGACATTGTGGGCTGAAGGCACTGTTCCCGTATTGTACTGTTCTGTGTTCTAAATGCATCCATTGAAAATGAGAGACAAAGGGCCTGATAGGAGTTTGATTTAAGTTGTGTCATAGGTTAATTGGCTACTGTAAATTAACCCGAGTATGATTCGGTGGCAGGAGATTTGGGGGGAGGGGGATCTGGGTTTTGAGTTGATGGGTATGAGAGAATAGGTTATGGGATAATGGGATTAATGTGAATGCTGTGGGAGTTAGCATGGGCTTGGAGCGTTTCACCCCGGACACTCCCTCTTCTCACCTCTCCCATCAGGCATGAGGTACTGAAGTTTGAAAGGGCACATCTCCAGATTCAGGGACAGTTTCTGCCCAGCTGTTATCAGGCAACTGAACCACCAACTAGAGAGCAGTCCTGAGCTACCATCTACCTCATTGGAGACCCTCGAACTATCTTTAATTAGACTTTTCTAGACTTTATCTTGCACTATTATTTTCCTTACCCTGTATGCATATGTCCACTGTGGGCGTGTTGATTGTAATCGTGTACAGTTTTTCAGTTGACTGGATAGTACGCGACAAAAAAGGCTTTTCACTGTATCTATAATAAACTAAACTAAACTAAATTTTGCCCATTATGTTACAGGAAGTTAGATAACGCTCTTCATGATAGCGGAGTCAGGGGGTATGGGGAGAGGGCAGGAACGGGGTACTGATTGTGGATGATCAGCCATGATCACATTGAATGGCGGTGCTGGCTCGAAGGGCCGAATGGCCTACTCCTGCACCTATTGTCTATTGACTTTGAAAATGTGGGTTGAAGGCAAATATGAGGAATTAAGATGCTTTGCTGAAAGTCTAGATTTCCTGTGCAAAATGAATCTGATAAAACCGAAAGGGGTTCTAAGGAAGGCCAAAATGGACAGCCTAAAATATCTTATTGGCTGCTGCTAATGGAGTACCGTGCACAGTTACAGTAGTTGTGTTACAGGAAGGATGTGATAATACCAGGGTAATGCAGAGGATACACAAGGATATTGCCTGGGGTGAGAGTCCCACCCATAATGAGAGGTGGACCAGGCTGGGATTCATTTTGGAAGCGAGTCTGAGGGGAGATATAGTACAGATGTGTAAAATTATAAAAGGCTAAGACAATGAGGAGGAAGTTTCACAATTCTTGATGGAGATGTCAGTAAAAATATATAAATGCAGATTTAAGACAAGTGTATGTTGATAAAAGGATTAGAGGAGAGTTGAAGAAATAAATGTTTTGCTTGGAAAGCAGTAGTGGCTTGGAACACTCTACCCGTGAAGGTCGTGGAGGCCAGAATCGACATACTTTAATCAGTGGCTGGATGAGCACTTGAAGTATTGTAATCTATGGACCGAGAACTGATAAGTGATGTTGGCCTAAATAGTCCTTACCTTCGCCCTGCATTGATGTAAAATGCAAAGTAGCCTCATTCTTTCATTCCTTTGATAATTTAATATTCTCCAAGGTTTTTCTTGGTTTTATATGCTTTTACACTGCACAGCATGTAATCAGGCCGCGAAAGAAGCAAAGTGCAGCACAAGTTTTTTTTAAGTATTGTCAGTGTTTTTGTTATCGACCATTATTTTCATATTTTAGTGTAATACTTTCAGCATGTCATCACTTCAGTTCCATTGATGTGCGTATGTGAGATGATTGTTTTGACACTGTTTAACTGATGTATTTTTTGTCACACAATTATAAAATAACTGTAGACACTTCAAATCCTGACAAAGTGCATCCTCAGACCTCATGGGAAGCCAGGGATGAAACTGTCGAGGGTCTTGTTGAGATATTGCATTATTTTTAGCCACAGGATAAGTTCCAGAAAACAGGAGTGTAGCTCATGTTGTATTGTTTTTAATGTCTGACATCAGTGATGTGGGAAAACTGTTGCAGAGGATTCTTGGAGTCAGTATCTACCTACATTTGGATAGACATCGACTGATTAAGGTTAATTAACTTTGCATGGGAAATTGTGTCTCATAAATCTGATAGTTTTTTTGAAGAAGTCATCATTGATGAGGGCAGGGCAGTGGATGTGGTCCTCATAGAGTTTAGTAAGGCCTTTGACAAGGATCTACATAATAGGTTAATCTGTAAGGTGAGATCTCATGGAGTCCAAAATTAGATGGTCAATTGGATTCAAAATTGGTGTGGTGGAAGGAATCCAAGGGTAGTTGTGGAGGGTTTAGTGTCTTATTGGAGGCCTATGATCAGTGGAGTGCTGCAGGGGTTGCTGCTGGGTTCACTGTTGTTTGTTATTTATATTAATGATTTGGATGATAATGTAGTAACTTTGTTGTTAAAGTTACAGATGACAACAAAAATGGTGGTATAGCGAACAGTTAGGAAGGATATCCAACTTTATAACAGTATCTCGATCAGTTAGGAAGGTGGGCCAAGCAATGGCAATTTGAATTTAACTTAAGCAAGTGTTAGGCATTGTACTTTGGTTCATCAAACCGTGGCAGGACTCGCACAGTAAATGATAGATACCTGAAGAGCGTAGTGGATCAGCGAGATCTGGGAGTAAAGGTATATATGGTTTCCTAAAAGTAATGAGTCAAGTGGGCAGTGTGGTGAAGAAGGCGTTTGACAAGCTTGCCTTCATTGGGAAGGGTATTGAATTGGGATATAATGATGCAGCTATGCAAGTTGTTAGCGAGAGCATGTGGTACATTTCTGGTCACTAAGCTCGTAGAGTCATACAGCACTGAAACAGGCCCTGTGGTCCAACTTGTCTATGCCCACCAAGATCGCAGATAGTCCCATTTATCCACTTTTGGCCCATATCCCTCCAAACCTTTGCTATTCAGCTATAGGAATTATGTCATTAAGTTAAAAAAGTGTGTAGAAGATATTCACACGGGCTAGGACTTTTCTCTGTGGAGTGTTATAGACTGATGTGTGCAAGATCATGAGAAGTATGGATAAAGTGAATGTTTAGTTTATTTCCCAGGATAGAGGCATAAGGTGAGAGGGGGGAGATTTAAGAGGGACCTCGGGGGCATTTGTTTTAATCAGAGTGTTCCGTACCTGGAATGAATTGCCAGAGGAAGCTATGAACAATTACAACTTTCGAAAGGCATTAGGACAGAGATGTGGATCGAAAGGGCTTAGAAGAATATGGGCCAAATGTGGGAAAATTGGACTAACCATCATACCAACTTGGTTGGCATGGTTATGTTTGACCAAAGAGCCTGTTCCATGCTGGACAGCTCTATGACTCTTAAAGACTTGCAGAATTTTATTAATGTAAAACTGAAGTGCTGAACTCAATGCATGTTACAGAACTTTGGACTAAAATGTTTTGAAATAGCTGCTTTAAAAGTTGGGCAAGAGTTGTTTTTTGACTTTGTTGAAACCAAGAATATCATGAGCAGTTTGTTTACTGTGCTTATAATTGAGCAGTCATCAGATATGCAAGAATATTTTGCTTAAACTGAAGGTTTAAATTAATAATATTTATTATTCTAACACGGGGGAAACATTTTTAGTAAACATTAGGTATATTTTTTTTAAATCCTTACACTGTAACAATATTTTTGTTTAATTTGAGGACCACAGAATTTTTAAATAAAATGAATTTGGTCCAAAAATTAGCAAATCCTTCCCAGACATGATGGTGCTGGATAGAGTTAAATTCTGCAGTAGTGCTCGTTTATGCCTTGCCTCACTGTTGTAGCCTTTTCCAGATTGCTTCTAATGTACGGATAATTTTTGATTAGTCTTTTGTGAGCAGAGCTGTGGTTTATACTTGACCTATGTCTTTTGGCCTAATGTCACAATAGATGGTGAGTTTATTCGGACAAAATTGGGATATATTGCACTCTCCTTGCTGCATGGTTAAAAGCCTGAGCGGATTCACAATGATGGGATTTTCAAGGCTATTTAGTGATGTTGTGAATTGAATGGATCTCCAATAGGTATGCCAAAAAAATGACCTGTGGCGTGAAATTGAGGATTTTATGTTGGGAAAATCCCTATCATTTCAAAATGGTACAAATGTGTTCAGCAGATTAAAGGGAAAAAAAGTATAATATACTCAGCCGGAAAATAAATAGTTGATGTTTAAGGTCAAGGACCTTTCATCATATTTGGAGAAGTGTGTTTCAAAGTGCACAGCAGGGAGCGAATGTAGGAAACTGCCTGGATTAGAGGGAGGTTGGATCGACTTAGACAATAGACAATAGGTGCAGGAGGAGGCCATTCGGCCCCGAGCCAGCACCGCCGTCCAATGACTTGGATTGTTTTCTCTGGAATGTCAGAGGTTGAGGGGAAATTTGATAGTATAGACAATTAATGGAGGCATACATAGGGTAGATGGTCAGAACTTTTTTTTCCAGGGTGGAAATGTCCAACACTAGAGAGCATAGCCAAAAGGTGAGGGCGAGGCATGTTTTTTTACCCAGAGTGGTCGTGGCCTGGAATGCACTGCTGGGGGTGGTGGTCCAAGTAGATGCAAATGGACTTGGGAGGGCTGGTGCAGGATTCCCAGAAGGATAAAGCGGCGATTGACAGATTCTTGATTAGTACGGGTGTCAATGGTTACGGGGAGAAGGCAGGAGAATGGTGTTGAGAGGGAAAGATAGATCAGCCATGATTGAATGGCAGAGTAGACTTGATGGGCTGAACGGCCTAATTTTGCAACTATAACCTATGAAGTTAAGTGAGGGATGTGTATCATGTGCAGGCAGATGAGATCAGTATAACTTGGCATCATGTTCGGCACAAACATTGTGGAACAAAGGGTCCATTCCTGTTGGTCCAAGTACTGATTTGTGTTCTTGTGGGCAGACAAGAATTGTCGAAGGAGCAATCACTAAAACCCATCAGTTTGTAGACTGGGAAAAAGAAACGAGTTGACAGAAAGGGCTGAAATAGTTAAATTCAATATTAAATCTTGATAGTTTGAAGCTATCAGATACAGAATTTACAAATCATTCCCTAATATTTGTGACACCAAATAAAATTTGTTCTTCTGGAATTTATGTGGGGAGAAAAAATAAACATAATTGTGTTTCTTGATACATGTGCAGATGGCATGGCTTTTTGTTTTGGAAAATCACGAAATGGACTGTTTTCTAGGAATGTAATCCCTCTGCACAGAGACATACATACAGCACTTCGGAAACTAGCCCTTCAGCCAAACTTGTCCATGCTGACCAAGATGCCCTTCTACACTAGTCCCACCTACCCGCATTTAGCACATGTCTCTCTAAATCTTTCCTATCCATGTACCTGTCCAAAGGTCTTATAAATGTGGTGTGGGTCCTTGATGATGCTCGCGGCCTTGTTGAGTCAGTGCCTCTTATAGATCTCTTCGATGGTGGGGAGATCGGTTCCCGTGATGGACCAGGCAGTGTTCACCACTTTTTAGTAATCTTCCATCCTGGATGTTAATCAGCAAAGCCTTGGATTAGAACCTCAGCTAATCTAAAGCAACTACAATGCATTTTTTTTTGATGGAGTGGAAGTCCTTGTCATCTATTTTTCTTGTTAAGATAAAAAATTGTAAGACTTAGTACTGGAATTAAGGCTTGCAATGTAAGTGAAAAACTTAAACCATTTAGATGGGAATGATTTGGCTGATTTTTAAAAAAATTAAGTCTTTCAAGGTCTGTTTGTAGTTGGAGGTCTTAAAACCATAGAGTTATACAGTACAGATACACGCCCTTTAGCCCAACTCGTCCATGCCGACCAAGATGCTCCATCTAAGCTAGTCCTACTTGCCTGTGTTTGGCCCATTTGCTCTAAAGCTTTCATATCCTATGCACTGGTCCAAATGTCTTTTAAATGTTGTTATTTTTTCTACCTCAACTACTTCCTTAGGCATCTCATTACCTGCTATGTTACTTTCAAGAAACTATGTTACTTAATCCCTAGATCTCTCTGCCCTGCAACAGTCCCCAGGGTCTAATCTTTCACAAAGCCTTAATTTCCAAGGCTTCCTAAAAAACCATTACCTTGTCAGTTGAAACGAGACTTTAACAAGGGACTGCAGTTGGATCATAGTGCTGAGGGGAGGAATTCCGAGAGACATTTCTCAACATGCTGCTTCCCCCCTCTGTGTCTAATGGGCCAAATTATCTTTTTTCATGCTGTTATAGAGCGTAGCAAAACTGACAGTTCAGGATTTGTTTTTAACACCCCATTAACAATTGTGCAGTGATGGCCATCTCAAGAATAATAGCAATAGAAATCTATGAAAATCTTTATTTGCACAAAAATGATCTGTTTTTCAAAACAAAATAATAGAACCCCCCCCACCAAATATATCAAGCACAAGGTTTGGGAATTTTTCAAATGTCACCGCCAGCCAGTAACTGCAGCTGGAGTTTGGCAGTCACAATAAGTTGCAGTTGCATCAGCAAGGCCGGAAGCATCGTCTATGTTGCCTGCCATCCTGGCCATTCTCTTTTCTCCCTTCCCCTTGTGGGAGACGATACAGGAGTTCGAAAGCCCAGGCTTAGGCACAGCTTCTTTCCCATTGCTATTAGACTCCTAAACCAGTCACCTTTGACAACCCCTTCCTGCCGATGCTGCCACCTTCTTTTACTCTGAACTCTCCCTCATTCTGCTGTTCTCTTATTGGGTTTCCGTATTTTTTTGTGCAACTTCAGATTGCACTGCAATCTTTGTACCGTTCTACTGTTTTACCTTTGTCATTGTATTCTTTGTTGTATCTGTCATTATTATGCAATCTGTGTACTCTGAGATTCATGTGTGCAAGGAATTTCATTGTACCCCAGTGTCCAAGTCAAAACACGTCTGAGACACCAGCTTTATTTATTTGACCGTTTGGGATCTGAGACTTTCTATAGTCTTTGGTTATTTAAGGGTGCATTTTGTGGTCTAATGTATGCTACTGTTATTTACTGTTACTATTTTAAACTCGTACTTTTAATTTATTTTGTGACACATTGGGGTTAGTACCATTGCAGTGTGATTTCAGTGGGCTGTGACTATTGTAAGTGCGTGGCCCCGATATTGCATTGGGAAAGGTTGTGAGACATGTTCCAGAGAAGTATTTTATTATCACCCCATTTTTTCCCCATGCTGCCTCTATTTGTCTCTTCAGTGCCTAGCGGTCCCCAGCCCCCCACTTGTCCATTCCGTCCTCCCCATTCATCTCTTCTTCCCTACTGCCCTCACTCATCTTTTCCATTCCACTCAAACCCTTCTGCTCTTGTCTCTTGACTACATCCATTTGTTCCGTATGCCCCCTTCCCCCTCTCGTCTCTAAAGTCCCCATCCCTTGCTGCATCTGTCCCCCACCACGCGCCACCTCTGACCTCCCTACTTGCGGCCTTCTGCCCCCAACACCCACTCGTCCCTTTGTACCCCCACTCCTCTCTTTTGCCCCCTACTGCCCCTCTCACTTGTCCCTTCGATCCCCCTCATTTGTACTTTCTGCCCCCCCATTCATCCCTCGTGATTCCTCCACTTATCCCTTCTGTTGCCCAGCTTGTCGCTTTGTTCCCTTCTCCCCTGTTCCTTCTGAGCCTCTTATCCCTTCTTCCCCCCCCCCTCTCTACTTCTCCCCCTTCTCCCCACTCCCTCCACTTGTCCCTCCTTCCCCCTTTGTTCCTTCTTCTCTCCCCCTTCCCCTCCCCAACTTGTCCCTTCTGTTCAACCTCCAGCTTTTGTCCACCCTCCTCTCACTCGCCCCTCCCCACACTTGTCCCCTCACTGACATGTTTTTACCTCATGGACGTTTTGAGTTAAAGATGTATCTCAACTATCGCTTACTTCATTCGATTTAATATTTGCTGCAGGCCATAAATAGTTGCAGGTTCAGCTCAGTTTAAATGCTATGAATTTATGTTTAATTTTGTGCGAAATTTTCATTTAAAATGCCACTAGCATTGTTGACAGCAAGTTGTAGATTGAAAACGGAAGAGCATGTACCGTGCTGAACATAATATTCTGTCATAAAAGTTGTTAATAAGAAAAGATGTGTGCTGTTTTACAATTGCTTTGTATTGAAAATTTGAGCATGCAGCTTAAAACTTGGGGTAGGTAGTGCAGTAATTACACTTTCTGGAACTTTGCAGTGGTGAGGAGAGAAATGGCTGCAAAGAGGTGAAACTTAATTCAAATCTTCACATTATAATTGTATTGGATATTGCTGGAAAACCAGAATCTTCAGGATGAAAAAGAATCTCTTGCATGCCTACCTTTTTCCTGGCACAGAATATTTGCTTCACCTGATGCCATGTTTTGCAACTCCACTGACCATACATCAGCTGATCTCTTCCACATGATGAATTGTTGAAGCGTATTCCTCAATGTTGCTGGAAATATCCTGAGTGGCACTGATCTCATAACATAAGAAAACACGTTGATATTTACGGCCAGTTGCATTTCACAGTTTCTGCTATTGTGCAAAATTGTTAACATTTAGACACACGTGATAATTAGTGAACTTTTTATAACTAATCATGAGTCCTGCATTTTGCTACATTACTGGCTGATTATTTTCCAATAATAGACCCAGATAACATTATACATTGTGTGGTTGTTAATGCTTTCTTGATTACTTGTATTGCACTGATGACTTGTATGCATTCTTTTGTTGAGGCATTAGGCATCTTGAGATCGAGATAGTCAATCAATGTTGCTGCTAATGCTTGCCAAAAAGCTGCTAAAATGTGAGAATCTCTATCTCCACTACTTTCTCTGGCAGTGCATTTCAAATTCCAGCCACCCTCAGGGTGAAAAAATTCCTCCTATCCCTTCAAAATCTTTTACTCTTTACTTTACACCTATGCCCGCTGATCAAGGACACTTCTGCTATGGAAAATGTTTATTATTGTGTCTTCTTCCAATACCAATATTAATTGTGCGCAGATCCTGCGGGTCCCTCCTCAACTTTCACTGCTCCAAAGAGACAACCCCTACCTTATCCAGTCTCCTTTTCACTGAGTCATGGCATCCAAGTCAAGATCCTGGTGAATCTCCTCCATGCCCACTCCAGAGCAATCATATCCATTAAAACTGCACGCTATGTACCAGATATGGCCATACCTACGCTTGATAAACTGTCTCATAACCTCCCAGCTGTTGTATCATAAGAAGTCAGGCATCCCATGTGATGTCTTTATCACCTACCTACTGGTGCTGCAAACGTCAGGGATCTATGTATTTGCACATCAAGATCTTTCTGTTCCTGAATGTTCTCCAATGGCTTCCCATATATTGTGAATGTCCCAAAGACAGACACAAAATGCTGGAGTAACTCAGCGGGACAGCCAGCATCTCTGGAGAGAGGGAATGGGTGCCATTTCAAGTTGAGACTCTTCTTCGTCCCACCTTTATTTGGCCATCCAAGATGCTTATCTTCAAATTTATCCTGATTAAATTCCATCTGCTATTGCTCTTCCTAATTTTCTATGTTTATGTAGCGTTTATATCACTATCCACAGCGCCACTAATTTTTGTATTTCTTCAAAATTACATAATACCTCCTATATTAACACCTACGTCATTAATATATGTAACAAATCCCTCTTGTACACTACTGGTCATGGTCTGCCCATCACAAAAGCAACCATCCACTGTGTCGAAGTACCAAAGCAATTTTAGATTAAATTTGCCAACTTACCTTGGATCCAGTTTTCCACGTGAGACCTGTCAAATGCCTTGCATGTAGTCCATGTAGATTACATCGACGATGATTTCCTCATCGGTATACTTAATTGCACCATTGAAAAGCTGATCTCCCGCCAACATCCCGTTTAACATTTAATGATTTATATCATAACATACTGCACTTGTAACCCAGAGAAGGGCGATCCAGCTGATGCTGGAACAGCTTGCGAATTTAAATACTGTTTTAAAATTTAAAAATTATGAAAGTTGCCCTTGCATGTACTCAAAAAAGCAAAATGGTTCACTGATAGATTGTGAAAAGAAAGTCTGTTTTCGTGGTGCCTTTGGGCATACTCATCATTCCAGTCTTATTTCAGCCCTCTGAAGTAGCAGAGCAAGCCGCTCAAGTGATCCCAATGAAACGTACAGATTTCTAACAGAACGATTCAGTCGAAGCAGGGATAATGATTTTTCTGGTACAGTGCATAGAATCGAGGGGCACATTTTCACAATAAGGCGAGTCAGCACTGAAGAAATGTCTTCACACAGAAGATGGTGACTATTTAGGATGCTATGCCCAAAAGTGCTGTAAGGTCTCTGTCGCTGAGTATGCTCAAAATAGCTTTAAAAATTTTGGGAGAATTAAAGGGTATGGATTAATGCAAGAGTAAAAGGTTGAGGATGAACTCATCGAATGGCAGAGTTGTCACCACTGAACGGCTTACTCCTGCTATTTCTTAAGCTCTTAAACATATTGCACAAAAAAAGGTACATTAGCGTTATCATAGAACGATTCCATTGTGCGGCAAATTCTAGCCTTGCCTGTGAAGCAAGTTTTCCACATGAAAAACTTGAAATAGTGAAAATTTACCATTGAAGCTCATGAATTTGAAAATAATGACTCTTGATGATTTGGTATGTTGCAAGCATGATGATTTGTATTTTTGCTTTGAAAAACAACTTAGGACAATTCTGAAGGAAAGTGGATTTGCCCGTTACCTGCATTCAGCTGTCATCATCAGTGGAGTGATGCTTGTTTTTGGAGGGAACACTCACAACGACACCTCTCTGAGTAATGGAGCAAAATGTTTCTCTGCTGATTTTTTAGCATACAACATTGGTATGTAGAATGAAAACTATCCTTTGGAATAAGAAATGTGATGCACTTTGTTCAATCACTGCTTTAAATTTCTAAATGGATTTCCTCGTGATGCTGTATGCCCTCTACTGCAGTGTGACCATTGGCAATATGTCACAGGAATCCTTTTACACCCACATTTGTGTGCAATGTCTTTTTTTCCCTCTCAAACCATTGATTTGTCTCAACCCCCTCTGGTTATTTTCATTCTTTTTCTTTTTCGTTTTGTTCTTTCCTCCACTTCCTGCTTATAAGAGTGTACGCTTTTACATTGAAACTTTTATTGTTGACTGATGTTATTGCTAATGGGCATTTAAATTTGTTTAGCCTTTCTTTTGCTTTTTATACAGTTACTTGCACAAGCTGTCAATTTTCTGTTGATGCCACTCGTATTTCGGGTGGGGCTGAGTAATTTCCCTACAACTGCTGAATTTGTTCATCCTTTGAGTAAATGATCTCTTTTTCGAAATCTTTGGTGATCAGTAACTTTATATTTGGCACTTGTCTCTGCAAATCTGTTTGTTATGCTGCTTCATGGAATGGTGTCTGTGGTAGAAAAATAACTACATTTTTACCCACTAATTTTCTGCGCTGATCACTATCCCATAAATGTTCCACATAATCGGGTAACAATGATCTTTACCACCACAACAGAATGACACCTAGAGCTACCTTGTTCTCGACCAGAGTGTAAATTCATTGGAACCATTTTTCAAAGTCAATGATTCCCAAAGTTTTGATACCTGTGTACCCCATCGTAAATTTTCGCAGGCATCTTGTCCCCCTCGTTAAAATCAATCGTATTTCATTGTAAAAGTCGATAAAAAATTGCATACATTTTTATTTTGGATTAAGGTATGCGTGTAAACAAAAGTTTTCTATAATATAATGTATAATTACTGGAATAAAATTAATAAAGTATCCATTAAATAAGTTTTTAATTAAAATAATTTATCATCAATATGGAAGGATGAAATTGCTTATGTTGGGAAGATATTTCGGCAAAATTTGGCTCTGTACTTGTTAATTTCAACCTCAGTTGCAGTTCGACATCTAATATGCGGTTCCTCTTCTTCGTCTTAATGTCCACAAGGGCCGAAAATCCAACTTCACACAGGTAGTCAAATCAAGTTAATTTTATTTGTATAGCACATTTAAAAACAACCCACGTTGACCAAAGTGCTGTACATCAGTTCAGATACTAAGAACGAACATACAATGGAACACAAACATAACAGCACATACAAAAACAGTTCACAGCACCCCTCAGAGGGCCTCAAACGCTAGGGAGTAGAAATAGGTTTTGAGCATGGACTTAAAGGAGTCGATGGAGGGGGCAGTTCTGATGGGGAGAGGGATGCTGTTCCACAGTCTAGGAGGTGCAACCGCAAAAGCTTGGAAATGGAAAAATGAATTTTAGGGCTTTATCTGACAATTCTGGAAATTCATTTTGTGTTTGTAACCAAAATGAAGATAATGTGTTCTCTTTATATTTGTTTTTTAAGAATCCATCAGAAGCTAGTTCCAAAAGTTCTTCTTCTTCCTCTTCTTCTGTTTGTGACAGACCTTTTGGCACAGATTGATTGATGTTGAATGGGTATCTTATCCACTCAATATCTATGTCCAATTCAGGGAAATACCTTTCTAAATTCATCTGTGAACTCTATAAATGTTGTATTATAATAATCATCACACCGTCTTCAGTTTGTTTGCTCGAACTTGTCTGTAATTCATGAAGAGATGGAAAAGAGTCCACTTCTCTATTAACAACTCGCTTTTGCCACAACTTCAATTTAGCCACTGTGGCGCTCACCTTATCTTGAACGTGAACTATAGAAATTTCCTTGCCTTGTAAGGACAAATTAAGATTATTTAAAACAGAAAATATGTCTGCCAGATATGCTAATTGTCAGAGCCATCTCCAGCCTTGTAAACATTCTTTCAATTCAAGGCTTTCATTAAGAAAAACCAGTAGTTCATTCCAGAGTCCAAATAAACGAGTCAACACTTTTCCACGAGAAAGCCAATGAACCTCGGTATGGAAAAGGATGTTGTGTATGATTACTACCCATTTCTTCGCACAGTTGTGAGAAAAGTTGGGCATTTAACGAACAGTCCTTTAATATAATTTATGATTTTCACTGCTTCGTCTAGAACTTTTTTTTAGGTCTGCAGACATCAGATGTGTAGCCAAAGCTTCTCTGTGTATGCAACAATGTGTCGATTTTGCATCTGGTGCAATAGTTTAAATCCTTGAAACAAGCCCTTTTTTACATCTGACCATGGCCTTCGCTCCGTCTGTGCTTATTCCAACACAATGTCTCCAATCAAGTTTGTTTTGTTGCATAAATTCATCCATAATGTTAAAGATTTCTTCTCCAGTTGTATGTTCTGGCAAAGGTTGGCAAAATAAAAGGTCGTCATGAAATTTTTGGTCTTTTTCGTACCAAGTGGACACCAAACGATTTGCAAAATTCGTAATGTCAGTGGATTCGTCCGCCTGTAATGCATAATAAAGATTCTGACGGATGTCGGACAATAATATTTGTTTGATATTTTCAGCCATTTTGGTGATTCTTTGATGAACAGTATTATTTGAGAGACAAATACGATCAAAAGACCTTTTTGCTTCATCTCCGATCATTACTTCTGCCATTATCTTTGCTGCAGGCTTGACCAAAGTTTCGCCAATTGTCTTCGGTGCGCCATTTTTCACTATTAGGAGCTACACCATATATGAAGCTAATAAGGCTTTTTTATTCTCACTTCCTGTCAGGCCCCACATTATTTTCTGAGTTTAAAAAAAATCTTTAAGTTTATTCTTGAAAAATTCCCCAGGTTTGTCTTTGTATTCGATATGTCTCGATTCAAAATGGCGCTTCAAGTTGGAATGCTTCACATTTGTTAAAATTTCATGACAAATGACATCTTCATCTCCCGTCCATGAAAATCCATATTTCAAGAAATTTACATCGTACTCACAAAGTTTTTTCGCCACCTTCTTAGTTGGTTCTTTAGAGATGTCAGGTGGCACACCCTTCTCAGTTTCATTACATTCATATGGTCTAGATGTATAGACATTTTCTCGTTGTCTGCGACTACTTCTACCTTCTTTATTGCTCTCTTTTGTGCGTTTTATGCACCCAGTTTTTAACCAATGATCCATAATTGATAATTTAAGGGCTAGATAATAGCCCTTTCTTGTCGCAAAACAAGAAAACGAAAATTTACGAGTTGTCGTGCGGTAGTCTGCAAACTACCCAAATGCAGCAGCTATCACAACTTGAGTAGGAGAACTCGTATGAAATATATAATTTATTTGCAAATATGTATGTATAAAATAATTCGTAACCACGGTATTATTATAATAAATAATCTATGTTTCAGTAGTAAATAGCTGACAATTGGCGTGTACCCCCTGAAGACCTTTCGCGTACCACTGGGGGCACGAGTACCCCACTTTGGGAAACACTGCCCGAAGTACTCAAGCAGTCAAAAGTAGCACTGATATGTAAATTTATATTCATTGACTTCACCACCTCCCATCCTCCCCCACTTTATACTTATATGGAGTGGGCAAGTCCTAAATGGGACTTGTACTGGAGTTGGAAGACCCCGCCCCCACGATGTCTCCACTGTCTTGTGTGCATGCCACATGTACAGTCGGCAAGTCATTGGTTCCAGTGACTTTAGGGCTTGCCTACCTAGCATGTGAAGCCTGGGTTCGGCGAATTGCGCGGAGGAAACCACCAGAAGGTTCAACGGGCAGAAAGACGATCCCAGCAAAGCGTCGTGGAGTGCAAACATGGCAGAGTGAGATACGTAGGACACTTCTGACCATCCACTGCATCCTGACCTGTCCCCAGCTGTCCCGACTGTGTCTTGCTGCTGGAACCCGATAGGCCAGGACGAGAGAATGAGGCCCACGATCTGCGCAACACCGCCTCACTTAAATCCAAGTCAAGCGCAAGTCATGACTTCAAACCCATATCGTGCAACCTCAAGTCCTGTGGCAATGGGAGAGTGGTGAAGCAGCAGGTGTGGATACACTGGAAGCTGTAGTCACAAACCTGCACACAGTCGGCCCAGGGCATATTGTCGCTCTCAACTGGACCGAAGCAGCAGTGGAGTTCGGCAGCCCCCCGGTTGTCTGAGCAGCCCTCTTTAGGATTCACTCTGCTCACCTCCATGGAGGAAGGGGCTAGAAAAGGTGCCTCAAACATAGCCTGCTTCACTTCACCTTGGCCAGCATACCGCGGCTGGCAAGGATCCCAATCGGCGGTCGAAATAATAAGAAAAAACAAGTTGAAGGTGCTCAACCTCAGCACGTGGAATGTGCGAACCCTGCTGGATAATATCAAGGCAGATAGATGCACTGCAGAGGTCCAGAGGAAACGCACCACGCGCAAGTCCTGGGCTACCTCCACTTCCACTGCAGCACCCATCCACTTGTGTCCTACGTGTGGGCGTGCCTTCCGGGCCCGGATTGGTCTCACCAGTCACTTCTGGACCCACAGTCACCAATCCTCCAACTGAAAGTGAAGTCACGGTCATCTTCGAACCCGAAGGACGAACAACAACAACAACATACTTATTTAAAGAATATTACAATTTGTATACTGGAGAGGTATTATTTATTCTGTCGCCAAGAAATTGTTGGAAAATGCATTCAACACACATTGTTATTTCTGGCAGTGTTTTATATTCTAAGAGGAAAGGGACACAATGAATGAGAATGGAATATGAAAAAGCAAAATTGACCTCCCGTTAATATTAGGAGGGAAATACATCTTGGACATTATATATTTTTTATAACAATCTATTGTCAAAATATTGCACAATTTCACTGTTATTCAATGTGCTTGGGTACATATGGAGTTAATATGCATTTTTCACAAAAAACATTTTTCTGAATCTGTTCAAGCATTTTATTTGGATTTATGAAGATTTGCAATGTGGAAAATTTATTCAATTGTAGAATTAATTTTGATGTTAAATTGTAATTGTTCAAAGAAAATTTGCAGAATTGTAAAGTTAAAACCAGCTGCATCACTCGTTTTCAATTTTTATGCTGCATGGTGTTTTTCTTTGGGGAACTTGATATTTCATTCGTAACACAATGGTTTTGTTATAGTTGTTGCCCATCGGTCCGTCCAGAGGACTGGAATCAATTTATTAATTCATTTTAAATTCACAGAAAAAAGGGAAAAATTAGTTCCTTGCCATTAATATCAAATTTTGTAATATTTACAGATCTTAAAAGATTGACTTACTGATTGTTGAAGTAAAAATGTTGCAAAAGAATATTTACTTTGCTCTCTAATATAAATATAACAATTGACACAGTGTAATTTTGTAGATTAAAGTTTATTTTCAGCAAACACATACAATCCTACATGGAATGCATTTGAAAATAACCCTGTGAAACTGTGCCCCTGATGTAGAATAACATTGTTGATGTGATGGTTGTTCACCAAATATAAAAGTACTACTCTCAATCAGCAAGTTTTCTGCCAATATCAGAATTGGACCCAGGCAAACGAACTTGCAATAGTAAATGTAGGTTGTCGTAGGTCAGTGTCAGGTAAAAGTTAAGATGTTATGTCATGATTGCACATCACAATGAGATTGTCTAGAGAGTGTAAAATGCCAAGAGGAAAAATATTCTGATGACCATGCTGCTTTCAAAGGAATGGATTTGAGCCAAAGACAACTCTCAGCAATTTTAGGGTTGGTGCTTATAGAAAGATATGTTGGCTTTGTTCTATTTCTTTGTAGCACAGTTTGGATTATGATCTTATCGTGCAATATCACTCTACTTTTTAGTGAAAGAAGCTATTATCAATGCATATGCCATGTTTTCTGTAAGGAGAAATGTTAAATGTAAAAATCTCTGTACTTCATTTGGAATTTTTCTTCTCTATGATTACCTGAGGTGGTAGAGTGACACTGTTGTGTGGCTGGTGGTACCTCTGCCTCTCAACACCAAAGACTCGGGTTTGATCCTGACCCCGGTGCTGTCAGTGTGGAATTTGCATGTCCTCTTTATTACCATGTGAGTTTACTTCGGTTTCTTCCCACATCCCAAAGATGTGCAGGTTTGCAGGTTACTTGGCCTCTGTAAATTGCCCCGCAGTATGTTGGGAATGGATGAGAAAGTTGGATTGCATAGAATTAGTGTGAACGGGTGATCGATGGTTGGTGTAGACTTGGTGGGTCGTTGGGCCTGTTTCCACACTGGACTAAACTGAGTGCATAAGTCCATGCTAAACTGAACTGAACTATTTGAATTATTTCAATTAATGGTTTTGTGTTTAGCATTGGAGAAACAATAGACAATAGGTGCAGGAATAGGCCATTCGGCCCTTCGAGTCAGCACAGCCATTCAATGTGATCATGGCTGTTCATCCACAATCAGTACCCCGTTCCTGCCCTCGCCCCATACCCCCTGCACTATCATTTAGAGCTCTATCTAACTCACTCTTGAAAGCATCGAGAGAATTGGCCTCCACTGCCTTCTGAGGCAGAGAATTCCACAGATTTACAACTCTGAGTGAAAATGTTTTTCCTCAGGTTCATTCTAAATGGCCTACCCCTTATTCTTAAACTGGCCCCTGGTTCTGGACTCCCCCAACACTGGGAACATGTTTCCTGCCTCTAGAGTGTCTAATCCCTTAATAATCTTATATGTTTCAATAAGATCCCCTCTCATCCGTCTAAATTCCAGTGCACACAAGCCCAGTCGCTCCAGTCTTTCAACATACGACAGTCCCGCCATTCCGGGAATTAACCCAGTGAACCTACACTGCACTCCCCAATAGCAACATTCTTAGTGCATTGTTTGATGTGATCTGCAGAAACTTCATGACTAGATGAATGGTGTACTTGAAGTGTAATGCAATGATTAATAAGGATAATGGCTGCAGTAATATGTCAAAATTTCAATTTTTTTGCACTGTCTTTGTCAAGGCTTGTGGAGCATTGTGCAGATTCCATGACAAAGACAGTGCAAAGGACTTGAAATTTTGACATATTACTGCAGCAATTATCCTCATTAATA
Source organism: Rhinoraja longicauda (assembly GCF_053455715.1). NCBI lineage: Eukaryota > Metazoa > Chordata > Chondrichthyes > Rajiformes > Arhynchobatidae > Rhinoraja > Rhinoraja longicauda. The sequence continues at coordinate 26,743,725 of NC_135968.1, read as the reverse complement.
TAATCCTTATTAATATAATATTATCCTTATCCTTATCCTTATTAATATAATATAAATATTTCATTTCTAGAATATTGCACAATTGCAATCACTATTTAATAGCAACTTCACCATGTTCTATCCACCTATCTTCAATAGTCACTGTGAGAACTGATCAATTCTCATTTTTTAAAAATAAAACTTGATTTGCTCTTGTTTTCAGCAAGTAATTGAATAAATAGTTCCAGACAGTTTCTTTCTGTATCCCAGTTGATAAGACAGGGAGAATGGAAGGCTTTGCTGCCATCTCATTAAGCTTGTATAGCAATGAGCTTCAGAATAAATCATATAGTTGACTTGTGATGCTCTTAATGTCATGACTGGATATCATGGTTTTGAAACCAACTAAGCCATGTGAATGATGCAAGGTTTATTCTCTGGGGTTTCCAGACTTGACGCGGTAGTGGATGAGACTAAAGAATAATTCTACTCCAGCACTGAGTGAACCTTTCCCCAAGTTCCAACAGCGAACAGACTGAACTTAATGGCAATATCAACATGAGTTGCTAAGGAGATAAACCTTTAAAGATGTGCTTTGGCTGGGAAGTACGGAAAGCTCCTGATCGAATCCTCCTCTCGTCAAAATACTGAAGACATGATCCAATCAAGTTGAGTTTACAACGAACAACTTGCTTGCGACAACGTCACAGGCAAAATTGTACATAAATTATACAATTTGTGCGAGATATTAAAAGAGACAAAAGTGTGCGCAAAAAAACATGTAATTCCTGCATAAACATGACACCATGGTGGTTCAAGAGGTGATCCATAGTGTTCCATTTTCTAGGTAGAATTGGGGTTGTGTGAGTTGGTTCAGCAACCTGACAACTCTAGGAAAGCAACTGTTGCTGAACCAGGTGGTGTATGACTTCAGGCTTCTGTACCTCCTGTCCGATGATCATAGCGAGAAGGGGGCATGACTCTGTTGGTCATGCTCCTTGTTTTGATAGATGCTGCCCTCTTGAGGCAGCGCCTCATGTGGATGCTTTTGATAGTGGTGAGGGCAGTGTCAATGATAGATTGGTCTGAGTCCACCATTCTCTGCAGCCTCTTGCACTCGTGTGTGTCGGAATGGCCCATCCAGTCCACAATGCAACCTGTCAGGATATTTTCTACAGTGCACCTGTTCCAATTTGTTAGAGTATTTGGAGACATGCCAAAAGCTTCGAAGAAAGTGGAGGCATTGGCACGCTTTCCTTGTTGTTACATCTATACGCTGGGCATCTGAGATGTTAATGCCCAGGAAGTTGATGCTGGTAACTCCACCTTGTGATGTAGTGTATCCAGTTTCATCAGACACATACCAGGCTTCATGTCAATGCAGATAGGCCCTGGCACCCATTAGACTCTATTACCATCCAAGCTAGGGGCTGTAAATATATCAGTGTTACTTGTGCTATGATCATTGTGATTACCACAAGATTGAACATTTCATATTAATTGTATCAACCTGACCTTCAAATTGTGATGGCAGCATAAACACTCTTGCAGAAGAATCTATATGCAGGACTTAGAGATGAAACAAAACCTCGATTCAGCCGGTTCCTCGGAGCTTATTAATGGCTTACAACCAAGGGAATCAACAGAGTCTCTGTATTGCTTGATTTTCCCGATCCTGAACCCCATTACAATTAGCATCTGGCTTGAGAAATATAACCAGAAGATACAGGAGATAATCAATAGTTAAATAAAAAGCATTCTATAATTGGAAGCAATATTGTAATTCAAGGGGTCAGAGGATGGGATCATGAACAGATGTGGAGGCATCATATTGCAAAAGTCCAAGGAAAAGGAACAGGTGGTGGGTAGAAGCAATGTAGTAGGTTCATCAGGTATCATCAGGACCACGTATCATGTTGATACGTGCATTCTTCAGATCTGTCAAAGACCACTTTCAACCAATTAACCCAAGGACATGTTTCATTATGAGTCAAAGGAGGGAAGCTTATCTCAGGCAGAGAGGTAATTAACACTTAGTTGAAGAAACACTTTAGAAATGTTGCTAATCGTGACTCTGTCTGTGATGCATGTGCCCTTCAATCTATTTACACCATGCTATTACCACAATATTGCCACCTCAGCCAGCAAAAGTTTGAAACGTCTAAAGGATATAATGGACATTCTGGAACAGAACCCCTGCTGAAGTATTTAATAATATGGGGAAAGTATTTAGACTTTAGAGGTACAGTGTGGAAATAGAACCTTCAGCCCACTGAGACCATGCCGACTAATGATCACCCTGCACTCGAGCACTATCCTACACAGTAGGGACTTTTTTTAAATACAATTTACAGCATACAATTAACATACAAACTTGTATAAAGTCATGATCTCTCATGTTGGGAGTAAGAGTGCAAACATGGGACCTGTGACACTGAAAGGAGCCACAGGGTAAGCTGCTAGGAGAATTATCTTTGGCTGAAGAGCTGTTACAAAGTACCTATGGAGATTCTGCTCACCAAGAGGCACATTAACATGATCTTCATCTTGCAATAAATCTATATGACTAAATGGACCACTGAATTTGGACGACCTCTTTGAAGCCTATGTCTCTGCCAATTAAGAGATTATGAACTCTTTGTCCTCCAAAAGATCATCACTATCCTCCATGTATTCAAGGGTAATGTAAAAGCAATGATTTACCATTGATCCTGCTCCATTGCAAATTGAGCTCAAGCAAGGCTGCCTCACATCAATGCATCAATCTGTACTGCAGTAGTGCTGACATGCTTTGCATTGGACTGGAGCTAATTTACAGGATGAGCGAGCAACCATCCATTCTTTATCTCCACTCCAAAACCAGTGACATCAATTGTCGCCATTGAGATACAATATGCTGATGCTTGTATATATGCACACTTGTAGCCTAGCTCTTAAACCAATAATGAATGATTCAAGAGGACGACATCACATTAGACATGTGGAAGACCAAAAAGAGGGAGTAGCCAATTCTTGTGAATCCCTGATTCGAATTTGCTCTATGCGGCAGAGAAGCATTGGAGAAGGCATCATGTTTTTTGACAGTCAGGAAATATGTGGAGAGCAAACACAAGTGGTGTGCAAGAACCCAACTAACTCTCCCGATCATGCAACTCCTGAGGCAGTATTTGTGGATCCCACATTGGACTCTGTCATTATTGGATTCCACGGAACTGTTACATAAGGAAGCTATCCTCTAACTTGAGGAACTGCCTCAGAATAAGAAATGCCTCAATTTTGCTGGATTCTAATTGACAAGGCAAAGAGAAAGTGGGCAACATCGTTGTGCAGCGGTAGAGTTGCTGCCCTACAGCACCAGAGACCCGGGTTCAATCCTGACTACAGGTGCTGTCTACGACGTTTATACGTTCTTCCTGTGACCATGTGGGTTTTCTCTGGGTCCTCTGATTTCCTCCCACACTCCAAAGATGTACAGGTTTGTAGGTTAACTGTCTTTGGTAAAATTGTTAAATTGACCCTCGAGTGTAGGATAGTGTTATTGGATGGGGATAGCTGGTCGGCATGGCCTCGGTGGGCCGAAGGACCTGTCCCCGCGCGTTATCTCTAAAGTCGAAAGAGCAGGAATCTCTGCTGTTCCTTCATTAAATGTAATAAGCAATAGCCTTCAGCATAAATCAGATGGTTGACTTGTGATACTCCTGATGTCATGGCCGGAAATCACTGTTTTGGAAATAGCTGTGTGGACAGAACAAGGTTTATTTTCGCAGTGCATAGCCTCGACATTTCGGGATTCTTTGTTGTGAATATCATTCTTGCCAGCACGTTTTTGAAGTTGATGTCAGAATTCTTCATTGCTTGTAGCATTTGAATTTCTTGGCATTTGTCATTTCATTACCATCCAGACTGAAGTTCCTTGAAGAAATACTTTGCTGCCCACTCTAGTTTTTCTTCCTCACATAAATGTCATGCAAAATGATGATTGTTGCTGAAAACACTGTACTCTACAGACTGGCAGGTGCTTTATCATATCATATCATATATCTACAGCCGGAAACAGGCCTTTTCGGCCCTCCAAGTCCGTGCCGCCCAGCGATCCCCGTACATTAACACTATCCTACACCCACTAGGGACAATTTTTACATTTACCCAGCCAATTAACCTACATACCTGTACGTCTTTGGAGTGTGGGAGGAAACCGAAGATCTTGGAGAAAACCCACGCAGGTCACGGGCAGATAGCTGAATAATGAATAACGATCAAAGGACTGGATGTCATGTAAAGAGTTAGCATTATTTTATCAGTATTTCGTAAACAATTTTGATTATTGTCTGGAACTATTACCAGCGTATTGGTCTTGGAGATTTGTCAAAACTGGAATTGCAGGTTAACCCTTTGCGTGAACAACATTTGTAATGCTAGATAGTTGTTAGATTAATTTTGTTGCAATTTGCAATTAAAAATGCAATGAGCCCTCCAATAAGGATTAACATTTTCAAGGCCTTGGTGATCATTAAAGCTCAGAAGGAGATTATTTGGATCCAAGTAGAGTAATCCTGTCAATCCATTTTCCTGCTATATACCCATGGTTTGCCAGTCATTGTTTCTCCAATTTCCCATATAAATTTATTTTAAAGGCACCAATTTTTTTACTCATTACCTTAGCAGGCAGTGAATTCTATATCGTGCGTACTCAGTCACATTACTAAAATTTAGACACTAGTCTGCCCATAAAGCTGGTCCATGTCTACTGAAGTCTCTTGCCACACAGGTCATTGGCTCTCATGTTGCTTAGGTTCTTTGCACTTGCAAACTTTACTTTGTACATTTTGCCCGTCATTAATATACATCCAAGAGTGCATGGGTTGGAGAGGGGAGTGTGAGGAGAAACATTTTTTCTGTTGATTGCAAGCCTCCATAATTTGCTGCGGCTGCCTCCTGCATCTGCAGGAGCCTGTCAGTCTGACCTACCTGAGTTTGGCCTAATTGGGCTTGGGTCCCTTGGGTGTGAGCTTGGCTCCCTTCAGCCTGAGCTTGGCCTACCTTGACACTAAGCTTGGTTCCATTGGGCATGAGCGTGCCCTCCCAGGCCTGATATTACTCCCCTTGAGCCTGAGCCAAGCAGCCTGCTGATCCTGCTCTTTCCTGAAGAGGGTGCTAAGCTACCCCACCCAAACCTCCATCTCCTTGGTCAGTTTCCAGATCCATTCCACTGTCTGCATTCTGACATTTGTGAACTTGGCTTTAGGGGAGAAGATGACCAGTACAGAACATCCGGATTGGTCTCTTTATTCCATTCCATGTCAGGGCCTCCATTGACCAAACATGGTTGCTGTGGAGGCCTTCAGGTAAGACTGAAGTATTGGGACCTGTGACAACCCCCCACCCATCCAGCATCCATCTGGTCAATGCACAGTCTCTGCAGAGTAAGGTAGAAGAGCTAAAAGCAAGGCAGCTGTATGAGAGGAACACGAGGGACTGCTGTGTGCTCTTTCATAGATACATGGCTTCACCCCCTCACCCCCAACTTTCTGGACACAAGCTCCAGACCAAGCATTTTTCCAACCACCATCAGGACCGACAGACAATGTCAGGTGAAGGAAACGGTGGCAGTGTCTGCTGCTTCATTATAAATTCATCGTGGCATCTGGATGTGGCGGATCTTGACTGCATTGAATTGGTGGGCTGGGCCATGTTCAAGAATTCATTGGTGGACCTTTGAATGAATGTGCCAGTGTTGTCACTGACTTCACAAAGAAAGGGGTGGATGAATAGGTACCTACAAAATCCTTCCAAATCATCCTCAACCAGAAGCCTTGGACGAACCAGGAGATTTGAAATCTGTGGAAGGCTAGATCTTCAGAGTTTAGGACTGGCGATCCAGAGTCCTGCAAGAAGAAAAAAAGAAGAAAAGCTTGAGCAATTCATTTGAAAGTCTTACATCTCTGAGTGATGACTCTGATTGTGATGTATGGAATCATGTGAATTTAATATCATCCAGCCCAAATTGTGCTGGTCACTTACACAAAAAAATGCTTCAAAAAACAGTTTGTGGGTGGTTTTGTGCGACAACATCCAAAGAAGAAAATTGTGAAGACAAAGGATGGCTGGACTATCGTTGGGAAAGATGGTAAGACACCTGATGATGCCAATTCTCCGTCCACCCCCTCCATTAGCTTCCACCATCGTCAACATGTCAATGGACAAAGAAACGTGTGTAATGGAAATGCCCAAAATGAGATTCATGGTACCAAAAAAGATAGTGATTGCAATAATATCAGAAATAAAGATGGGATCAAAATCACTGTTTTAAATTGCCGTAGTATAAAAGGAAAATCTGCTGCCATAAATTCATTTATTGAAATTGAAAATCCTGATACCCTTGTCGGGTCTGAATCTTGGCTAGACCCATCAGTTAAATCTGCTGAGATTTTCCCACCTCATCTCCAAATTTTTAGGATGGACAGAAACACGCATAGAGGTGGTGTATTCATCGGAGTAAACAATACCATTCCTTGTATGGAAAAAACGGACTCAGACAGCGACTCTGAGTAAATCTGGTAGCTACGCTCCAGGGTCAGTCGTTACAGATCGGAAGCTTTTACCGACCACCTGACATGAAATCTGAGGATCTTAAATCAAACCTCTCCAAAATTAATGTCTCGTCATGCTCCCCACTTGTCATCCGGGGGGGCGATTTCAATGTCCCAGGTGTAGATTGGTCTGAGGGCACACAAAGCGAACCAAAAGGGGCTCTTCAGGAAGCCCTGGCTGACCTTATTCTGGAAAATCACCTGACCCAAAAAGTCACTTTCCCTACCAGACAAGATGATGCAAGAGGCACTGAAAATACTTTAGATTTATTGTTGACTTCGCATCCAGACTTAATTTTGGAGGTTTCATCGTGTGCTGGAATCAGCGATCATTTTATTATTCAAGCAACACTGCACACAAAGATTAAAGTTCCTTCAAAACCACCGCGTAAAATTTCCCTCTGGAGAAAAGTGAACAGTGAGGAATTTAAAGACTTGGCAGAAAAACTGAGGAAAGATTTCTTTAACCTGCATCCAGATAAAAGAACGGTAAAGGACAACTGGGTGTGGCTGAGAGATTCTTTAAATGACATTGTTGTAAATCATGTTCCTCAAAAACTCATTAAGGGCCGTATGCGCCCTCCTTGGTTTTCGGCAAAACTGAAATGTCTCTGCAGTAAGAAAGAGAAGTTTTATATCCGTGCCCAAAAAAGGGGTACAAAACTGGATTGGGACAATTTTACTAGAGTACGAAAGCAAGTTGATCGCGCTATTAGGAGTACTCATAGACAACATGTTTCTTCCATTCTTGAGGGGGAGCAACCCAAGGCGTTTTGGAGATATGTGAAATCTAGACGGACAGACAACATTGGTGTCCAGATGCTTAAAGTGAACAACTGTCTGATCACTGAGAACCAGGCGAAGGCAGAAGCTCTTGCAAACCAATTTCAACCCATTTTCACCCGGGAAGATACGGAGCCTTCATCATTCCCAGATCCACTGCCCAGCCCATATGCTGATATGCCTGCTATTAAAATTGAGCTTGAAGGTGTAAAGAAGTTACTGCTCAACATAAATACAACAAAAGCTATTGGACCTGACCAAATACCGAATCAAGCCCTTAAGATCGCGGCCGAAGAACTGGCTCCTGTTTTGCAGTTCATTTTCCAACAGCCACTTGACTCAAGTGATGTTCCGCTGGATTGGAGGAAGGCTAACATCACTCCTCTCTTTAAGAAGGGTTCAACCATCAACCCGGCTAATTATTGTCCTGTTTCATTAACAAGCACTTGCTGCAAACTACTGGAGCATATAATCGATAGTAATCTGATGAGACACCTTAGCAAACATAGCATACTTGTTGACAACCAACATGCATTTAGGAGGCATAGATCATGCGAGTCTCAGCTTATCCTGACAACAAATGACCTGGCCAAGAACCATGACAGCAATGTCGTCACGGATTTAGTAGAACTAGACTTCTCTAAAGCATTTGATGTCATCCCACACCAGAGACTGCTTCGGAAGCTTGACTTCTAAGGTGTTCGTTCCAACACGAAACAATGAATTTCCAGTTTTCTAACAAAACGTCTTCAGCGCGTGTGTGTGAATGGAAAAAGCTCTGATTGGCATCCAGTGTTAAGTGGTACACCTCAGGGCACAGTACTGGGCCCTCATCTGTTTTTGCTTTACATTAATGACATCCATGAAAAAGTCACAAGCACGACCAGATGATTCGCTGATGATTGTTTGCTGTATCGTCAAATTAAGTCAGCTGATGATAAAGATGCTCTCCAAAAAGATCTCGATGGGGGATGCAGTTCAATCCTTCCAAATGTGAAACCATGCGTGTCACCAGGAGGAGCAAACCAAGCGAAACATCATATAATATCCTTGTGCCACCATTGAAGAATCCAAATAGACCAAGTAACTTGGCATCAAATAACAGAACGATCTACGTTGGAATGGTCAGACTCATCATGCAATGGTGAAAGCAACAGGTGTCCTAAATTTTCTGAGATGCAACTTTTATCATTGTTCAACTTCTATCAAGGAGAAGTTATACTTCACCCTTGTTAGACCACATTTGGACTACGCAGTTGCAGCATGGGACCCATACACAATTAAAAACATTTCTTCCATCGAACGTGTCCAAAGACAGGCAGCTCGTTTTGTTACAAATACCTACGTGTGAGAGAAGCGAGTGTTACTAAACTTCTAAATTCATTGGGGTGGAACCTGCTCCAAGACAGACCAAGCCCACCATTTGACCTGTTTTTACAAAATATTAAATGATCAGCTCGACATAGATTACCAAATCTACACTAAACCCACACCTATCAGGAGCAGACGAGGGCATTTGATTCAATTTGAGATACCAGCTACCAAAACAGATATTATAGCAAATCATTCTTCCCTTGCACAATTAAAGCATGGAATAGTCTTCACCCTACTATAGCTACTCAACCAGACGCAACTAAATTTAAGGTAGCTCTTCTTCTTCAAGAAGCCCTTCTTGCTTATGTCCATACTCTGCCATCTCCAGTTTAAATTCCATTTGGAATATTCTGGAGGACCAAGACTCAAGAAATGAAGAAATCCAGTTATGTCCCTTTGAAGAACAATGCAAGCACAAAGGGACAATTCTGGACTATGCTCGAGTCACAGAGGTACACTCGATAGCTGTGGTGAGGCTTGCGCAATATTACTTTCTACAAGGTAAGACCAGGTTCCATAAGTGGCAACAACGCATCACTTCAACATGAACTCGATGCCTTCTATGCTTTGAGAGGGAGAATGAGCCGTCATAACCACCGATGAACCTGTGATCTCGATCTCTGGATCCAACATCAGAGAATCCAAGTGTGGATCCACACCAAGTGTCCTGCAAGTGCTAAAGATTTATGTGGACTAACTAGCTGGAGTATTCAAAGACATCTTCAACCTCTCACTTGGTAGTCTGAGGTTCCCACTTTCTTTAAAAAATATATCAACAGGAAAGAGAACCCCTGGTTGAGTGGTGCAACAGCAGCAATCTCTTTGTCAATGGCAGCAAAACCAAACAACTAATTATTGAGATCAGAAAACAAAAGTTGGGATATCAGGTGTCAATTTTCATTGGTGGCTTGGCAGCAGAGAGAGAGTTAGCAGCTTCATATTCCTGGGCGTTGATATCTTGCTGGGCTCAGCTCATCAATGCTATAATCTTCTTCTTGCGTTTGAGGCAGCAGAAATTATGTAACGCCCTCCAGGCGCTGTAGCCAGTGCAATGTGCTGTTGTCGAGTGCCGTGAGTTCTACCCCTCCACCAGGGGGACGGAGGACAGTGCAGTCGAAAATGACCTGCTGCGCTGTTTGCTGGTCTGCTCCACACGCGCAGGCTGCTGATGGACGCAACCCCCAACGATGCATGTTGGCATTGAACCGGCCGACCCCTGTGCGGAGCCGGTTCAGGGCGACCAACTCTTTGCGGGGCATGTCCGAGCCGGGTGGGGCTGTGGTGTTCGGTGCGACAGTGAATTGAGGAGGTCGCGATGTCTGTTCCCAGCTGGTTCTCCATGCTCCTAGTATGTTGAAACCGGAGCCACAGAGGGTCGCTGCATGACGGGAGAAAGGGTGACGAGATGATAGGTGTTGAGGTCCCAGTTGCAATGAATCCTGGGCGAGGTGGTGCAAAGGATGTTTGGCGTCCGATGGGGCCTTGCACACCAGCCTATGAGTGAACTCTCTGCGAAGCTTGGCGGGTGCGATACCTGTGAGCACCGGCAGGAGATCCGTCGGAGTAGGGCGTAGACGGCCAGTGATGATCCGCATGGTGTAGTTGAGGGTGGCGTCTAGCTTGCTGGTATGAGCGCTGCGGCACCATGCTGGGGCGGTGTACTCAGCGGCGCTGTACACGAGTGCAAGCGCACTGGTTCGAAGAGTAGATGTCCTGGCGCCCCATGATGATCCGGCCAAGCAACGCAGGATGTTGTTCCGTGCCGAGACTATAATGAAGAAGGCACACCAATGCCTCTTGTTCCTTAAAATTAAAAAACTTCTGGCGTGTCATCAAATACTTTAACAAACACCCACAGATGCACTGTAGAAAGTATCCTAACTAGTGTGTCATGGGCTGGTAAGCAATTCCTCTTGTAGTTGCTACCGTCGAGCTGGAGGTACAGAAGCTTAAAGCCCCACACCACCAGGTTCAGGATCAGCTACTTTCTTACATCCATCAGTTTCTTGAATTGACCTGCACAACCCTAATCCTACCTAAGCAATGGATAGTCCTACCTCAGCAATGGAACACTACGGGCTACCTCTTGCACTACCATGGACTTGTTTTCTAATTGTGTTTTTGCACTAATGTTTTGTTTTTTGCAGGTCCTTTTTCTTTTTGCTGTCTTAGATAATTTACGGATAATTGTTTTTGTATGTTGTGTGAGTCTATTGCCCACTATGCTGTGGCAAACAAGGCATTCATTGCCCATGTACCTCACCGCATTTGTACAGGAAGGAACTGCAGATGCTGGTTTACACCAAAGATAGACACAAAATGCTAGAGTAACTCAGCGGGTCAGGCAGTATCTTTGGGGAAAAGGAATAGGTGACATTTCGGGGCAAGACACTTCTTCAGACTCAGTACTTGTGCAGGTGATGATAAATAGGGAAAAAGCTCTAAGCACACTTTTATCCAAAGGGTCTGTGGTGAGAAACCACTTAGCTGATTTGTCTTTATTACTACTTAACTCTTTGGCAAAAACTTAATTAATTGTAATACCCAATCCCATTAGCCACAGAGCATTTATTTAATTTTGACAGCGCATGCATTATATAACATGCATCTAATTGTCTTGTAATTACATTCCAAAATCCTCTAAATGGTAGTTTTTGAAGAAAATTCAGTGGCAGATCTGAAAAGAACATTTTTTTAAAAACCCATATATAGTGATATATATTAAGATGTTATCACAAAATGCTGGAGTAACTCAGCAGGTCAGGCAGCATCTAGGAGAGAGGGAATGGGTGATGTTTCGGGTCGAGACCCTTCTTCAGACTGATGTTAAGATGTGATCATTTGTAAATTGTGTTTAATATTGAATTGCCCTTGATGCTGACCCTGCTTTCACAATTTATACCTTAACAGATTCAGTAATCAGCTAATGTTCTGAATTGTAAATTTTGGATTCTGACTGTCACCTGTTTCTTAGGCAAGAGGAATTAAAATAGCTTAAAATTAGATTTCTGTGCTGCGACTTTCATTATTGAAGCACGTTAGATTTAATTTTCATGTTGGTTCCTTACAGCACCGTCAGTTGCGCTGCATTTCATCAGCCATGTAAATTCTTATGCAAAGGGATTGGACCTTTTTCCTGTGTAATTATCTGCATTTTACAACTAAGTTCTGTTATTTGTCTCAGGAAAATTATATCCTGAGAGTATCTCCTTTTTTGCTTATTACATGAAAGGACAAGATTTATTTCCTATCCCTGATTTGCTTTTAAGAATGTGGTGGTGAGTTGTTTTCTTGTACTGCTCCAGGCCATGTGACAAAGATATTACAATGCAAGAACAAGAGAGGGCTGTTTTACCTCTGAGCTTCCACTGTCATTTATGTTTGGCCATGGCTGAGGTGTGGAATCACTCTATATTCAAATATTTGCCTCATATCACTTAATTACATGGGTAGCAGAAATCCATCAATGTTGGAATTAACATTTGAACCAGTAGCAATGGCCTTTTGTGTAAGAATGTTGCAAAGTTTGATCAGTGAAATGGGGAGACTATGTATAAACACTGCTGTAATTTCTAAATGGTGAAACCAAAATGTATAAAAATGGCCTTTATTAAAATCTGACAAGCTGTACTTTAACCACGTGTGATTTTTTCTATTACAAATCTCAAATTGTGGAATACAGAGACAATTAAATAAATGATGGGTCTTTGTCCCAAACATTATGGCGGGCACTGTAAATGTAAATTGGCCTTAGTGTGTATTGGGTAGTGTTAATGTGTGGGGATCGTTGGTCGGTGTGGACTTGGTGGGCCGAAGAGCCTGTTTCCGCACTGTACCTCGAAACTTAACTAAACATGGAAATACATTTGCATATCCATTTTGAGGTTGGCAAATTGAAGGCCATTATTAGCTGTAAACTATGAAAAAATAAATGTTAACAACAATCTGAATGCTTTTGAACAATACTCTTGTGTAATTTATTTTGAAAGATTAAAACTAACTATCTGTTATACTGTTCCAAGTTGAGATCTGTTGAGAACTACGAACTAAATTATATATAACAGCTGGATTTCCAATTTAAAATATATTTATGCTGTAGTTCAATTTACCAATTCTTGGGTACAGCTCTCAATTGGTAATATATATATGGTAAAGTCTACCAAATTGCATTTGCTTGTAAAGAAAAGACTGGTTGCTTCAAACAATGACTTCAGGGCCTGTCCCACTTCGGTGATTTTTTTAGTTGACTGCCGGCGACTGTCATAGTCGTAGCAGGTCGCCGGAAAACCGGCGACTGGACCCCCCTACGACAATGTCTACGACAAGCTACAACAACCTACCACCTAGTCGACGGCAAGCTACCGACAACCGGCGACCCTATCGTCGCGACTTAGGACATCCACCTACGACAACCTACGACCACACAGGCGACAACGTACGACAACCGAAGTCACCCTACGTCCACCCGCGACAAGATACAACAAGCTATGACCCTGCCGGCGATAACTGAAGACAATTCACGTTATTTTGGCCTCCAAAGCAATGGAATCGCCCAGTTTCCCCCAAAAAGGGGGTGTATGGTGGGGTTTCCAATCATTCTGCATCATGACTATTTGAAAGTGATGCCATATTACTCTGAAATACAATATCTTCATACATCCATTTGCCGTCAAAATGTCAAGCATTTCCTATATTGATAATGAAACAAAAGTTTCAACAACAAAAAGGGTGGTAAGAATATACAACAATGCATACAAAAATATTGTAATCACATAAAATGTGTATATATGTATTGTTTTTCAATTATTTATGTACTCCCAAACCCCAAGGAGTTTCAATAAACTTCAAACTTTAAAATTCAAACTTCAAACATAATACAAGTACAAAAACATACAAGACTTAACATCATTTATGGACACATTACACTGATGGGTGATCTGATAAAAAAACTCAAACTCGTCCCCACTTGTGTCCTGGGTCTCTGTTCTGGGGGTACCCCCTGGTGTCACTGGTGCAGGTCTGGGTGTGTCAAGGCTGGGGTAGTCTGTGAATGCAGCTGAGAGTGCAGAGAAGCTACTAGATCTTGCAGGCTGCAAGGCAGTGTATGTGAAAGTTAGGGTGACCTGCTGTGATGGTGTTGATGTAGCCTGCCGCTGCTGTATCTGTGAGTATAACAGCAATGGTGGTCCCATCAGTGGTCCCATCTGTGGCTGCAACACAGATACATATCAATATTAAGTGGAAGGCAAATAACTCAAAACTTTTAACAAGCTGAGTGTGACAAAGTCCAATTCACAAAAAAGTATTACAAAATTAGATACCTGGTGAGCCTGCTGATGTGGTGGTCCCATCAGTGGTATCTGTTGTGGTGGTCCCATCAGCCCTATCTGTGGCTGGCCCATCTGTTGCTGTCTCATGTGTCCCATCTGCTGCAGAGTCTGCACACGCATGAATTCATTGTGAATTTTTTATACAAAAACATAAACTTTAAGGTCAAATATTAAAGTCAAATGTCCTCAAAATTTCACAACAATTACTTAAAATATTTACCAGCTGGGAGAAGTTATGGGCCATCGTCATGGCAGCGATAGTGTAGTTGAACCACACGTTCTCTGGAATCTTGAGCAGCTCATTCTTTAAGAATCCCAGGAAGGTGTCAACAGCCCTCTCATGTGGTGTCTGGGGCTATGTCATGGCCTGTCTGGCCTCCCTGGCCTCTGTTGCCTGTTGCATGAGCTGCAACATAAATGAGTATGATCCAGATAAGTAAATTTTGGGGGAAAAAATGAAGATGGATGGATGAGAAGAGAAATCTGCCAAAAATTTCCCCCAAAGTACTTACTGCCTTGATCAGCTGCTGACTTGCCTCTCTCTCTCCCTCTCTCTACCTCAATTGCTGTTGTGGTGGAGCCTGCAGTGGAGCTGGCAGTGGTCCTGCTCCTTTTGCTGTGCTGCTGACTAGTGGAGGGGGTGGATCCAGAAGTTCCCTCAAGTGGATCATCTTGTTCACTCAACGTACTGGGCAGTGGCTTCTTGTCAAACTCGAAGAAAATGAGTGTGTTTTACAAACTTTCAAGACTATCAGGACATGGCAAGCAAGATGATAATCAAATTATCAATTTCACAATAACTATTTTGTAATAATTACCTTATTGGTGCTCTCTCAACTCGTACTGTATGTGAATTCATCAAGCCCCATTTGTTGATGATTCACTGCTGCCTCTGGGTCGGTTTTTTGCCACCAGACCCTGACTTGTTTGCACTCTGAGACAGCTTGCCATATCCTGTTCTCTGGCTTTTGAACCACAGACAAAATTGGGCATCTGTAAAAAATAAATAAATAAATAAAGACCAGTGTGGATTATCTGCCTGCAAGAGAATGGAACAGCTACTGCTAGAAACTTGCAAGTTTTTACAGACTGTACATGTTACCACATATGAAAAAAATGCACAGAAAAAAACCCAAAACATAAAATGCAAAATGTAACAGGTAGACAAAATATACAGGCAAACCTGCTAGTGGCTTATGGAACTATTTATTATCTGTCCACATTTCATGTCATGACAAACAAGATGACAAACAAATTTTTGTTTTCGTGATATTTATTCTGGATAAGGGAACAGCAGCTGCTACACAACATGAAGTTGGTACTTACAGGTGCGGTCAGGGAACTCTGTGGCTTTGGTGTCAAGTAGTGAGTTCTTCCCGGCCTTGTTCTTGTACTGTTGGTGGTTCTTGTCAAACAACTCTGGGTTTGACTGATACCACTCGACCAGCTCTCCTTCTTATTCCCTGCTGAACTCGTAAGGAACTACCTTGGGTCTTCCGACAATTGAGGGATCAGTGTCCTGATAATCATCTGATGCTGAGTCTGGATCAGCAGCAGCAGTACCTGTAGTCTTGGCAGGGAGGCCAGTCCGGGCTGGCGTGGTGGTGGGGACAAGGACCACCTCCCTGGTCTCCTCCTGGGCCTCCTCTTCCTGGGTCCCCTCAGTCTCCACCTGCCGTGGGGGTGGGGGTTGGACCCTGCCCTTGGGCTGCCCCTTCCTTCTCCTTGGAGCCATATTGCACTACTCGATGTCCAATGTCCACAACACAAAACACACAATGTCCATGCACTATAGTCGCCTGACCACAGCCATTTCCCACGGAGGCGCCACTGATGTAGCCTGGTGTAGCTAGTCACGTCAACTGTCGCCGATGGTAGCCAGGTGTCGTAGGTTGTCGCCGGTATGGTCGTACATTGTCGTAGATTGTCGCCGATAAAGGCATACATGGACTTCATTCATCAGCATCGCGACTGGCTGTGTAGCTTGATTTCTGTGGACTTGGGTTTTTCCAATGCCTGTCGCACCTTGACTTCTCTTGATGCCGGTACCTGTCGCCGGTTGATGTAGATAGTCGCCAATGGAATTCACCGAAGTCAGCACTGGCGACAACCTACATCACCTGGCGACAACCTACGACAGCACCTACATCAGTAGACGTCAAGCTACGCTCATTGGCGTCAAACCCACTGACACTGACTGTTGCCGAAATTTTTTCAACATTCTGAAAATCCAACGGCGACCAGAAACACGCTACGACTCTGGGCGACTGAGGAGACTGCTCGCGACAATACAGGTGACACCCTGGCGACCATGTGGCAACAGCTGAGTCGCCTGCAGCCGCCTAAAAAAGTGCCTAAGTGGGACAGGCCCTTTACTTGTCTTATGCAAAATACATTAGAAGCCAATAATTTTTTGGAAGCAGATTTATAATGAAACCTACTATGAAATAAATGCGAGGCTTCTATAAACCCACACAATTGTCAACCTAAAGAAATTATCATCTTCAGTTATGAAGATATTGAGATTTATTTTCCTCTGTTACGACATGATAATTTATGCATGGATAAGTCTTTCTTCTCTTAGCCAGTGATTTTTTGTTTCATCTGCTCTGCTACTTGGAATGTTTAAAGAGGTTCAGTACTTTCTATTTTATATTTGTTTTTGTAAGCAAGCAGAAGTAAATGTTGCCAAATTATTTTACTAATTGCAAAGTAATTTGCCATTCCCTTTTATGTATTTCTGTAGCTATAAATATTATCTGTGCTCTTTTAATCTAGCTTGCGATGAATGGAATGTTCTTCCAAAACCCAATTTGCATCGTGATCTAAATAGGTTTGGACATTCGGCTGTTGTCAGCAATGGGTAAGTACATCACTGCCTTTGCTTAACTCTTTTGATATACAATTTCCTCTGGCGATCATCAACAATATTTTAAAAACCTGATTGAAATTGTTAGCAAGTCAAATGAGAGGAGACATCACAGGACTATTAATTTGGGAAGAGAAATCTTCAAACTTTCACCATTAAAAAGTCCCTTTTTTTTAAACAAATGTTGTTTCTACACCTGTATGGTTTGCTGTTTTATTTGTGCTCTGGATAAAAGGGTGTTGGGGCATCTACTTCAAAACCATTTGGCAGTCAAGTCACTATTGAAACAAGCAGCATTAAAATTTATTCTTCATTGTTGGATATAATGTGTACTTTGTTCAATATAAAAAAGTGTAACTGATGGAATAAAAGACATTTGAACATGCCTGCATCCTCTTACTGAGGGAGATTGCCATATTACTTCATGACTTTGTGTGAGGTAATATTAACATTTGTTACTTTGGGAAAGACAGTAACTTATTATTTTTCCTTCCAGGTCGATATATGTGTTTGGTGGCTTCTCCAGTATGCTTTTGAATGATGTCCTTGTATATAAGCCTCCAAACTGTGAGGCTTTCAGTGAAGATCTTTGCATAAATGCTGGCCCAGGTATCAGATGTTTGTGGCAAAAGCATCACTGTGCTCCATGGGAACAGGGACACAGCAATGGTAGTTTCCTTGAAGTGAAATGCTCGCAAAAAGCCTGTAAGTACTGAAAACGCATCGCAATAGCTAAAATAGAATTTTTCATTTTTCTGTCAAATAAATTTGTGGAACATCTGTTGTCCATTGATACAGGGGCTCCCCACGTTCACAATAACCTGACTTAAGGAAATCCAACTTCCATACATTTTTTATAGCATTTTTCAAGCTGGGAATAATAATATTAAAATGTTTCATGGTATTCGTTAATGACTGAATACCGTATATGTTCCATTAGTTTAATTAAGGGTATGTGAGAGTAATTATTCAACAAAATGTAAGAGTTATATTATGGATCAGTAGAGTGATGTGACATGGATTACTGTGGAAAACAGATGTGTCCAACCGCAGGGATAGAAAATCGCAGGGATAGAACCTTAACATCACCAAAGGACTGCCTGTACATAATTTGCTTTTTTTTTTTTTTTTTGCGATTTCTCTAGCTGTTTTGCATTAAATGAGCGAGTCAAAGAATGTGTGAGTGGGAGACTAAGTGAAGATTTTGTATATATAATCTCTGATAGTAGCAGGATCATGCCCAAACTATGAAAAAATGTCACAATTTTTTTGTAGAGGGTAATATTTTGTAGAGGGTGATAAATCAACAAATGCTGTCAGTCCTTTAGGCCTTGAATGAAGTAGTCATTAAAATTATTTTTCTCATTGGCAAGTCCAGTGTCTCCAATCATCATTGCATGAAAACTATTTATAATTTTACTCAAAGAACAAAATTCTGTTCTGAAAATTGGTAACTAATCGGACTGAAATGATTTCTGATTTCCATTCTCTCTTTGTCCAGTGTTTGTTTTAGGTATTTTCATTATCCTCCAAATTTTGCAGCGCTGGAGCAAAATGTAATAGTGTCACAACTAGTGCTTAATAATGCAACCACCGTGGCATATTTTTTTAATCTGTCTCGCCAAGTAATGCATTTAGAGTCCTGGAGCTATAGAGCTACATAGGCCCTTTGCCCCAACTTGTCATAGAGTATGGAAACAAGCCCTTCGGCCCAACTTGCCCATGTGACAAGGTGTCCCATCTACACTCTTCCCATCTGTTATTTACCTAGTAGCATTTAGGGAACCTGAGGAGGTAATCGACAAAAATAGAAGTTTTTAACCATTTGCAGGTTCATATGATTTCTTATTGTTTATTTGGGTACTGGTCAGATTTTTGTGTGACACATTGAAGTTGATGAAAAGTTACTTGTTATTTGCTATACTTTCTTGCCAGAGTTCATAATAGGGTATATATGAAATACAAAGATAGGTAGAAACACTCGACTCCAATCTAAATAATAGTAGTCTTAATTTATATGTTATTGTCGATGCATGGCTTGCAATGGGAAAAAATAGCAAGTCCATGTAAGAGGCCAATTGACCTAAAACAATTATGGGTAGGAATGGTTTTCTTTTCTATGGAGATGCAACCATTTTGAGTATTCTGCACGTTCTTGCTATGAACATTATTTTTTGGAAACTTAAGTTGTGTTTATAAATAATTGCAATCTTAATATCATTGTTCTGAACCAGTGATATAAATCGTGGAGGAGATTAGTTATCACTGCTAGATTTTGATTCATTATGTACAATGAATACAAAATTACAGAAGTATTTAAAGAAATAAAGCCTCAACATAAACAGACATAAATTCAAGAATTCCATTGTCTGAAAACCAGATTTTTTTTCCTTAGAACATTTTTGGATGTAAACAAATGTCAAAAAGATGGACAAGGTCACAAGGGTTCTTTTGTGCATTATTTTATGGTTTAAATAGAACTTGTGGTTTGGTTGCTGTCCATCACAAGTTGTACATGACATCCCACAGGAGAGTGGTCTATTGGTTTGAGGAAACCTGCATGAATGTTTAAAATTTGATTTGCTATCTGCAAGAAACAAAGGGTGAATGAACGTTTTAGAGAAAATACGAATCAGAGTTTAATTTATTATTCCACACTTATACAAATAAATGTTGCTGATTGCTGCTTCCATCTGCGATGTGGTATTTATTGAAATATGAATGCAAGCATATTGTACGTACATAAGTTGAAATCAAAATATATATTGGCTCACCAATGCCACCATCAAATGAAATGCCCATAATTTTGGTAAACTTTTTATTGTTCGTGCTTCTTGAAAGTGTCAGGAAATATCATTTTTGAAATTTACTTTACTCCTGCAGTCCTTAACACGTCATGGGTAATGGTCAGTATTTGAGAATCATATCAGAAGCTAAATCTGAGACTTCTGCTGGATGCTTCCTTGGGTCAATTCAAACCAAACCAAGCTAATGATGTCAGTCGGTCTTAAAAGTCAATAATTTTAATAACTAGTTATAATCCAGTGCTAAATCAAAACTTGGACTTTTTTTACAAGCCTTGTGCAAAACTGGATCCTACTTGAGAAGAAAATCTCTGAGGATGTAACAAACTGTGGATAAAGGGGACCCTTTTTGATGCAGTGTACATGGATTTCTAGAAGGCTTTCAAAATGATGTTACTCAAAAGATTATTGCACAAAATGAGAATGCATAGATTGACAATTGACTATCTAAAGGGAAACACAATTGGAACAAAAGGATCATTCTTAGGCCAGTTACTAGTGAGGTGTCAAAAGAATCAGTGCCGGAGTATCAACAATTTACAAAGGTTTATGGTGTGAGTGTGAGCAGGGCACAGAAATTGAAAGGGAAATGCATGGATTAGGTGAATGGGCAAAATGTTTGCATTTGGAGGATAGGTGGGGAATTGTCAGATTATCAACCTGGGAAGGAAATATATAAACAAATATTTACATAGAGTGAAACTGGAAAAATATGTTGGTTTACAAAAAAAGCAACATCCTGGAGTAACAGTGGGCCAGGCATCATCTCTGCAGAACTATGGATAAGTGACATTTTATTTTGTTAAATTTAAAAAAGGATATCTTTGCATTGAGCACAGTGCTCAGAAGGTTCAATTAGTTATTTCTGGCATGAAAGTGGTGATGTATTGAGAGGTTGACCAGCTTGGGTCAATACTCATTGGAGTTTAGAAAAATGAGATGTGATCATATTAGAAACGCAAGGTTCTGTGAGAGATTTGCCAGGATGAATGCTGACATAATTCATCACCCAATAAAATAATGGACGATAAATCCTGATGTTGTCTGTGACATCCACATCTGTAAATGTTGTACAGCAAGTTCAGTTTTTTTTATCATTGGTGGGATTACGTACTATGAGAATTAAATATGTAAAATGTAGAAAAGTCCGTAAGGTCATGAGTAAATAATATGTTTTGAGGTTCGATAAATTTGGAATTAAATGTAACCCAATATTTCTGGCTCAGAATAAAAAGGACAATATTTGTAAGAGAGGCTATTGTGCTCAATTTTACTTTTTTTTTAAACCACAATATTTGACACAATATTGTGCAGAAACATTGAAATTAAGTGCCTGACGACTGAAACATCACCTACCCATGTCTCCAAAAATGCATTTGAATCTTTCTAACAAAAAAGCTTTTAAATAATCCGAGAATACCATGTACAGGTCTCTTTGGACTCCTTACTGACAGGTTTGAAAGGAGGTGATAGCTTTGGAAGCAATGCAATAGAGATTCACCAGGCTAATTCCCAATCTGAGAGGTTTGTCTCATCAAGCGAGGCTCAATAGTTTGGGTCTGTGTTCCTTGGAGTTGAAAAAAATGAGGGATGATCTTATTAAAATATACCATATCCGAAGGGGATTGGGGAACACACATTCCAGCTAAAACACAGTTGCTTTGTAATGTAATAAAGTCACTGTCTGAATATCACTTTCCAGGTAGATTTTAAATTGGGGCTTATCACTTCTTTCAGGTGACTGTAAATATTCCAAGTCATCGACTCAACAAATAATGGGGGAGTTTCTCTTTTGATTATCCCTCAACCCTTACTCTAAAGTGCATCAGAGAGTCAAGTGGGATCTTGAGGATTGCAAATTGATTGCTCTGTTTTGAATTTGCAACAATTTGAATCTGAATTAGAATTTGTTTCAAAATGAAATATTCCATTGCAAATATTTTTCCTGGCTGTTGCTGACAAAGTTTATTTCAGATTTTGGCAGTTGGCATCTACTGTGTGTGTTACAGGGCTGTTGTGTACCTTTTATTCCCCCTCCCATGGCTTCTGAATAGAAAAGCCACAGGGGAATGGCATGGAACACGGCAAGAGCATGAATTTGTGTAATTGTGTGAAAGGAGAGAAATAACATTAGGAATTAAAATTCTAGACATTGAACCAATCCATTCTGTTTTTTAAATATAAATGGAGCTAGTTATTCATTAATCTGTAAAATAATCAGAGCACTGTATTTCCAGCAGAAAGAAACAATGTACAGATCTTCAACTAATTGTCACTGAGCAGTACTGGAATTAAACTTACACATGCAAATAATGTCTGTTGAGGTGTCTCTTGTATATTGAGTTCTCTTGTGTATATTGTTACTCACTTAGCATTACCTCATCGAGTGCAGATTTATTATAGCTATCTTGGTCTTACACTCTCAGCACTCTCACAGGAACATACAGTGCCCTCCATAATGTTTAGGACAAAGATGCATCATTTATTTATTTGCCTCTGTACTCCACAATTTGAGATTTGTAACAGAAAAAAACCATGTGGTTGAAGTTCGCATTGTCAGATTTTATTAAAGGCCATTTTTATAAATTTCCCTTTCACCATGTAGAAATTACAGCTGTGTTTATACATAGCCCCCCCCCCCCCCCCCTCCCCCCACCATGTGATTTTTTTCTATTACAAATCTCAAATTGTGGGGTACAGAGAGAAATAAATAAATGATGGGTCGTTGTCCCAAATATTATGGAGGGCACTGTAACTTCCCATTTGTACTTTAAACCAAAATGATGCCGCCTTTGGCTGCGTGCTGCTCTGCAGGGAATCTGCCCTCTGCTGGTGCTCAACAACCCCCTACAAACATCACATTGAAATTGCACTGTGGTCGGTTGGAGTAAAAGTTAAATCACCTATCCCACCTGGTAAAAGTTAAATCACCTATCTCACCTGGTTCCATCTGCTCACCTTACCTTCCACCGTATCCGGTTCTACCTATCATGTACCAGCTCCTGTCTCAGCCCTCCCTCTGTCTTCTATATATTGGATATTTCCCTTCCTGATGTACGGTCTTGGCCCGAAACACCGACCATCCTTTTACCCCTCGCAGATGGTGTTTGACCTGCTGAGTTTTTCCAACAGTTTTTTTTTTGATCATGGGACAATTCATTACTGGATTTGCAGCAGGTTACTGATACCCAGCTTCCTGGCATAGCCAGTACTGTCAGTGACTGATCTCCCAAAATGTAATTACAAATCTTTGCGCTGATTGCATAAATGTCCTCATTGTCGGGACTGCGTGCTGAGCCCTGAATAAGGTACCGGTGTAATTTTATTTTCTGTTCTAATTTCTGTCACATGAAATCTGTTATTGATGTTAATGCTCCCTCTCAGACTTGGATCACGATCACAATCCTGAAATAATCTCATTAAATAAATGGAAGTGACACTGGAAAAAGTCGTTGAAAATCCTACTGATTACATTGGGGACTCCAGATATATTAGTTACCGGTCTTAGTTACTTTGTATAAAATTGCTATTGCAGCTGAAAATATAAGTTGTCAAAGGATTCCATTTTAGTAAAATATACTTGACAAGCTCTGCTAACTGAAGTAATTAACATGAGGAGAGCTTCAATGTCTGGTGTAATGTCTTTTTGTTTTGTCGTCCCTTCTAAAAATTACAAATTCTCCTTATTTATATTGCAGTGGCTACAGATGAAGGATGTTTCAAATATACAGACTGTGCCAGCTGTACTGCCAATACAAATGGTTGTCAGTGGTGTGAGGACAAGAAGTGCATTTCTGCTGGCAGCAATTGCACTGTGGTAGGTTGAAGTAAAAGTTAAATCACCTATCAATAAATATTGTTTTCACATGATGAAGCAGCATTATTGATTTTTAAATTAATTTAAGAATTGTCTATCATTAGCCCCCTACTGTACTCCCTATACACACATGACTGTGTGGCCAGGTTCAGCTCCAACTCCATCATCAAGTTTGCTGATGACACTGTGGTGGTGGGCCTGATCTCCGATAAAGATGAGAAGGCCTACTAGCACTCTGGTGTCAGGACAGCAGCCTCATCTTGAATGTCACAAAAACTGATTGTGGACTTTAAAAGGGCTCAACATCCGAGGACATACATGCCACTGGAGATAAATGGGATTACTGTGGATAGGGCGAGTAGCTTTAAATACCTGGGAGTCCACATCACAGAAGATCTGACATGGACAACACACATTACCGCACTGGTGAGTAAGGCAAGGCAGCGCCTTTACCACCTCAGACAGCTGAGGAAATTCAGAGTCTCTCTGATGATCCTTCAGTGCTTCTACTCTGGGGCTGTAGAAAGCATCTTGTCCGGCAACATCTCAATCTGGTTTGGGAACAGCTCTGCGCAGGACAGGAAGGCTCTGCAGAGAGTAGTGCGTTTGGCTGAATGCACTATGGGAACTACACTCGCCCCCCTGCAGGACCTATACATCAGGAGGTGCAGATCCAGAGCCAGCAACATTATGGGGGACCCCTACCACCCCAGCAATGGACTGTTCCAGCTGCTATGGTCAGGCAAACGCCTCCGCTGTCACGCTGTGAAAACAGAGAGGATGAGACGGAGTTTCTTCCCACAGGCCATCAAGACTGTTAACTCGTATCACCAGGGACTAATTTACCGTATTAATTTATTTTTTGGTGTTGTGTCTTTTTAAAAAAAAAATCTATTCTGTTTTGTAGTTTTAGCACAATCCGCAGGCATTGCCACTTTCATTTCACTGCACATCTTATATGTGTATGTGACAAATAAAGTAGACTTGACTTAGTTAATTTACATCCATTCCAGTGAATGCAGAGTATTTATAACTTCATACGATTGTGATTGCTCTTGTAGAGCCTGAGTATCCTTGAGTAAAATGTGTAACATAACCTCTGACAGGTAATCTCATCTTGCAGCAATGTTATCAGGTCTTTGTCCAGGCGCATTGCACGTGTCAGGAATTCAGCAGTGCTGCTTAAAATCTAACCGATTGCTCTGGGGCATAATGTCTTGTATGATTTAAGATTTTTTGTTTCCTGTGATTTTAAACAATCACTTTTGTGTTTTTGTTCTATGCCTGTATGAAACTTTGCGAGTCTTCAAGGTACAACAGAGGTCTTTATTACAGTAACTCAATGCTGGTAGCAAGACAACTAAAATGGCTGCAACCCCACAATCTGACTGCACACTCCACACTGTGTAGGAAAGCCAAGATAACTATGTACAAAACATCACCCTTTGTCCTGTGCAGCGCCACCTGCTGCACGGGAGGAGCAATGGGTCCTTCCACCCCACATAGTCCACCAAACATCACACTCCCCCTTTCCAGTTTGAATGTCTCTATTCTTGAATGAGTCGCCTTGGGGGAATACCACGACGATCGACGAGGGACCACAGGTAGATCAGCGGGGAGTTTGTCTGGTGAAACTTCATCAAGCCAGGGTAGGGTCAAATCAGGCACTCCAGTGTCGACACGATTCGGCACCGGGCTGTCCAGCTGCTTGGTTCTGTCCAGGCTCTGCACAGTCTTCGCTGGAGGAACACGGCTTCTTAATTGGTCATCATGCCGTCGGCACTGTCCTTCTTGTCCTTGGACGGTGTACATTTTGGTTCCAATATGAGCCATGATCTTGCCAGCGCACCATTTGTTTTGCTTGGTCGTATAATTGCGGTAATATACGTAGCCGCCTACCTGGATGACATAATTGTCACCGGCCGGACAGAGGAAGAACACCTGCAGAACCTAAAACAGGTCCTCACGGCACTGAACAACTACGGCATGAAGTTGCGCATGGACAAGTGCGCATTCTTCCGAAAACAGGTCACTTATCTCGGACATGTGATCTCGGCAAGTGGTCTGAAGCCATAGGAAGAAAGAGTGGACGCCATTGTGAAATTGCTGACGCCCGAAAATGTGAAGCAGCTTGAAAGCTTCATTGGCAAGGTGAACTACTATGGCAAGTTCATATCGGCCCTTTCGGCCTTGTGCGCACCATTGAACAACCTGCAAAAACAGGACGTCGAATGGCACTGGTCCAAAGAGTGTGACCATGCATTCACCAGGTTGAAGGTGATGCTCGCCCAGAAAACACGTTTGGTCCACTATGACCCATCGAAGCCGCCGATGCATCGCCATATGTTCTTGGAGCTGTAATCTCACAAACGGCGCAGAACGGCAAGGAAGAACCAATCGTGTTCGCATCCAAAACGCTGGCATCCGCCGAGAAAAACTACAGCCAAATGGAGAAAGAAGCACTGGCGATCGTGTTTGGTGTCCGGAAGTTCCACCAATATTTGAGTGGGCGACATTTCCTGCTCATCACTGACCACAAGCCGCTGCTGACTATTTTCAGTCCGGAGAAAAGTTTGCCTGTCATGTCGTTGCAGCGTCTACAACGTTGGGCCCTGGTCATGATGGCATATGATTACCGCATCATTTACCGACAGTCTGCCGAGCATGCCAATGCCGATGCACTGTCTCGTCTACCGATTGGACCCGACCTGACGTTCGATAAAGAGGAGGCAATTATGGAAATGAAGGCCCGCATGCATGTGTGGTGGCCGAAATCGAGGCCGATATAGCCGACCACTGCAAGGACTGCACACCATATGCCGAAACAACGCCGAATCCGCCGGAAAAGACCTCTGCATGGCCCGTCCCCGACCAACCATGGCAGCGAATCCACATAGATTTTGCCGGACCGTTCCTCTAGAACATGTGGCTGGTCGTCATGGACGCCCATTCGAAATGGCCACATCTTATCCAAATGAAGAAATATCTGACCACAGAAATAACCACTTTTGCGCTCGACGATTTGTTCGCCATTTGGGGATTGCCCTTCACAATTGTAAGCGACAATGGACCCCAATTTGCCTCGCAAATGTTCAGTGACTGGTGCAAACATCACTCAATCGTGCATTTGACATCAGCACCTTTTCATCCACCCTCAAATGGTGAGGCAGAGCGGCTCGTTGGCGTTTTCAAGCAAGCCATGAAACGTGCTGTAGAAATCGAAAAGAAATCAAAACATTTGGCATTGCGTGATTTCTTACAACAGTATTGAACCGTTCCAAACTGCACTATCGGTCGAACGCCAGCGGAGATGATGCTGGGACATCAAGTCTACTCTTCCCTATCAGTTTTCAACCCGACTCGTAACTCTAACGCACTCAGCCAACGAAGTCGAACAAGTCCAAATTCGACATTGGCGACAACGTATATTACCGCAATTATACGACCCAGCAAGACAACTAAAATGGCTGCAACCCCACAATCTGACTTCACACTCCACAATGTGTACAGCCAAGATAACTATGTACAAAACTTCTCCCTTTGTCCTGTGCAATGCCACCTGCTGCACGGGAGGAGCAACGGGTCCTCCCACCCCACACAGTCCACCAAACATCACAATCACTAGTTGTGTTTCTTGAACTTTAAATCATTTTACTATTAGCACTTCGTCAACGAGATGCATGTGTGGTTGCATCTTGGAAACCTGACGAGCTCAATAGCATGGTACAAGCATTAACTAATATTTGAGATTCCTTCCCAACGACGAATTAATTAGTCTGTTTTTAGAAACTCATTTAAAAAATATATATTGTGCGCATCAGTTGTTTACATGTTAATTACTTCAGTTAGCAGAGCTTGTCAAGTACAATACAATACAATACAATACAATACAATACAATATATCTTTATTGTCATTGTACAGGGGTACAACGAGATTGTGAATGCGCCTCCCATACGATGCAATAATTTAATTAGCTAGTCAGTATTAATTTAAACAACCCAATGAAACAAATTGTAACAGTTTTAAAACAGAATCACTGTGCGATGTGACCATCCGGCTCTGCAGGACCGGTTCATAGCAGCTATGGCCCTGGGGATGAAACTGTTCCTGAGTCTGGAGGTGCGGGCGTAGAAGGCCCGTAATATTTTACTATTAATGAAAATCAATTATTTTACTAGGATTTTGTAATTAATTTCAAAATGTAAGGTAGTCATTTTCCAGATGCTCAACTTGAGTAGAGAAAATTGGGGACTTAAGAGTTGGAGAAAGTGTTGATCATCAGTGCTTTCATACTGGATTTGGCTTTGAGTTCAGTGCAATGGAAGGTTATTCTACTTACTATTGATATTGGTTCAAAAGAGGAGATTTGCTAAATGTCATTTTATTGGCCATGTTAAGCCCAGAAGTTGTTGGAAGTGGTAATGTTGGCCTTATTAATGTCAATCAATAGGGCATAGCTATAAAGTGGGAAGGGGAAAGTTTAATGGAGATGTGTGGAGCAAATCTTTCACACAGTCATGAGAGCCTGAAATGCACTGCATAGGGAGGTGGTGGAGGCAGATACAATAGTGTCGTTTAAGAGGCTTTTGGATCCATACATTAATATACAGGGAATGGAGGGATAAGGATCTTGTGCAGGCGAATTAGATCATTTTAACTTGGCCACATGGTGGGCACAAACATTGTGGGCCGAAGTGCCCATTCCTGTGCTGTACTGTTCTAATACATCAGGCAAGGGGATGAGTGGGGAGGGTGGTGGGTTGAGTTAGATTGACAATCTGAGATGTTGTGGTGAGAATATGGAAGTCCTCCACTTAATTAGACAACATTACTATTGTCATTTCAACTGCACACTGAAGTTGAACTCCTCACCAGAATGGCAGCTTCCTGCTGTTTTTCTAACACTGGACATTCTCGACATGGCACATTGGTGTGGCTGGTAGAGCTGCTGCCTCACAATGTCAGAGACCCAGGTTCGATCCTGACCTCGGGTGTTGCCTGTGTGTAGTTTGCAAGTTTTCCCTGTGATCGCGTGGGTTTCCTCTCGGTGCTCTGGTTTCATCCCACATCACATTTTTGGTTAATTGGCTTCCGTAAATTGCTCTTAGTGTCAAGTCAAGTCAAGTCAATTTTATTTGTATAGCACATTTAAAAACAACCCACGTTGACCAAAGTGCTGTACATCTGATTAGGTTCCAATGGAAAAAAAATGAAACATACAGTAGCACGCAAACAGTTCACAGCGCCTCCTCAATGAGCCTCAAACGCTAGGGAGTAGAAATAGGTTTTGAGCCTGGACTTAAAGGAGTCGATGGAGGGGGCAGTTCTGATGGGGAGAGGGATGCTGTTCCACAGTCTAGGAGCTGTAACCGCAAAAGCGCGGTCACCCCTGAGCTTAAGCCTAGACCGCGGGATAGTGAGTAGCCCCAAGTCGGCCGACCTGAGGGACCTGGAGTTAGAGAGGGGGGTTAGAAGATTTTTGATGTAGGGGGGGGAGTGTCCATTTAGGACTTTATACGTGAATAGGAGGAGCTTGAAGTTGATTCTGTACCGTACAGGGAGCCAGTGGAGAGAGGCCAGAATCGGGGTGATGTGGTCCCTTTTACGGGTACCCGTCAGGAGTCTCGCTGCGGCGTTTTGGACCAGTTGCAGGCGGGACAGGGAAGATTGGCTGATCCCAGTGTATAGGGAGTTGCCGTAGTCTAGGCGGGAGGAAATGAAAGCGTGAATGATTTTTTCTGTGTCGTTGAATTGGAGGAAAGGTTTGATTTTAGCTATGGTTCGAAGTTGGAAGAAGCTGGCTTTTACCACAGCGTTGACTTGCTTATCAAATTTTAATGCAGAGTCAAATATCATGCCGAGGTTTTTGACATGTGGTTTGACTAGGCAAGATAGACTTCCAAGACTGCCTGTTATCAATTTGATGGAGTCAGGGGGGGGGGGGGGGGGGGGGGGGGGGGGGGCGAATAGGATGACCTCAGACTTGCTCTCATTTAATTGGAGGAAGTTCTGTGCCATCCAACATTTTATGTCCTCAAGGCAGTGTGAGAGGCTGTTTAAATTTGACTGGTGTGTATGGAGTGGATGAGAAAGTGGGATAACATAGAACTAGTGTGAACGGGTAATCGATGGTTGATGTGGACTCGGTGGGCCGAAGGGATTGTTTCCATGCTGGATCTCTACACTAAACTCTAAATAACAGCATTATAAATTCGTTTTGAAGGTGAAATTTGTTTTGAAATTAAACAAAATTAGCCTCCCTATTAAGGGTTGGTGATAGCACAGCTGAGCAATATTACTCTGTTCACTGGAGGTGGGTCAATTTCAAGGCGTTTTACCACTTTTGACAATGAATTTAATAGGTTTTTGTTAACTAAATTTTACGTTTTCTAATGTTCTAGTTTTCTTTTTACATTTTCAATAGATTTTAAATGTCAAAAATATATTAAAAGATGTTTAAAGTCATTTTAACAGTTGGGCGAGTGGCTCTCAAAGCACAGTAGCACAGCTGTGGAGCTGCTGTCTCACAGTACCAGATACCAGGGTTTATTGCTGACCTCAGGTGCTTTCTGTGTGGAGTTTGCACGTTCTCCCTGTGGCCGCGTGGGTTTCCTCTGGGATCTTGCCCACCTGTTGCAGATGCAAGTGTCAACGTCAGAGTGAATGCAGCTCTGTAGTTGTGGAAACAACTACAGGTTGAAACTCTAATCAAGCTTCTTTAGGACCTGATTGTTGCCAGAACACAGACACTCTGGACCACAGAAACTGCTCCCAATCATTCTCCTCTGAAAGGGGGAAATTTTATTTTTAAGTATAAACACTCCCAGGTTCTCATAAGGTTTAGAGAGCTGTCGATACCCTGAAATGTCCTTAAATCGACAAATCACGGGGGTTCACTGGTAGGTTAATTAGTTGCACATTAGTACTCTTCTCAATGTGAGATCTTGGTAAGATCTTAGTTGGAATAAATTAATTTATACTACAAAACAGGAATGCTGTACTAGAGATTTTCAACCTTTATTATCTTAAAATTGAGGACTCTGTCTCCAGCTGATTGCTGTTTTCAATTCCATTCACAACTCATCAGATAAGCAGCAACACAAGGAAACATTCAGATAAGGGCTGTGAATGGCATGTACCATTCATGTCACACTAATCCAGAGGATTAATGGAAGAGTTTAACATTTTTTTTACGACATTATAACTCTTCTTCAGTTAAGGTGCTTGGGTTTTTTCCATTGAAACATTGATCAGAAACTTAGATCAGCTATGCAGAAAGAGCAGTTAGAGCTCACCTGTGAGCAAACCCCCCCCCACACACATACACACACACACAGACAGACACGCACACACACTTCATTATATTATGAATTAATTTTTAAAACATTTTTTTATTGGCCATGTATGTTTTCATGCCTTGGTGCTTTGCTCGCAAAAGGATTAAAACATGATATACAACAGACAATAAAAAATAAAACCTAATTTAAACATGTGAAAATAGAGTACCAGAGTAAAAAGAGGTTACAGACTTTTGGCTGTTGAGTAGAGCTACTGAAAAAGCTGTTTATGTGTTTGGTTGTGGCGGCTTTGATAGACCGGAGTTGCTTCTGAGAGGGAAATACTTCAAAGAGTTCATGGCCAGGGTGAAAGGGGTCGGAGATCCTTACCCGCTCGTTTCCTGGCTCTTCCTGTTCGGCCTTTTTGACTGTGGAGTCGATGGTGGCCTCCCATTTAAGGTCCGTGGAACTTAAATTACTCCACAGTTGTAACTGTAGGATTGATGATGAGTGGGGGAGGGGGAGGGGGAGGGGGGGGGGGGGTGTAGGAGGGAAGCTCTCCTAGTCTGCAATCAATTCCACTGTCTTAAGAGCATTGAGCTCCAGGTTGTTGCGATGGCACCAGGATGCCAGCTGTGTCACTTACTGTCTGTAGGCAGATTCCTCCCCATCCTGGATCAGTCCAATCAGGGTTGTGTCATCCGCAAACTTGAGAAGCTTGACAGAGAAGTCTGTGGAGGTGCAGTCGCTCCACAGTAAAGAGTAAAGGAGAGTGGAGATCACACAGCCTTGCGGTGCTCCTATGCTGAGGGTCTGCGGGTCCGAGATGTACTTTCCCAGCTACACATGCTGCTTCCTTTCTGTCAGGAAGTTGGTGATCCACTGACAGAGGGGTCAGGCACAGTCAGTTGGGAGAGTTTGGAGTGTAGTAGCTCTGGCACAATGGTGTTGAATGCAGAGCTAAAATCCACAAACAAAATCCTTGCATTGGTCCCCTGGTGGTCTATGATGGAAGACAATAGACAATAGACAATAGACAATAGGTGCAGGAGTAGGCCATTCAGCCCTTCGAGCCAGCACCGCCATTCAATGCGATCATGGCTGATCACTCTCAATCAGTACCCCGTTCCTGCCTTCTCCCCATACCCCCTCACTCCGCTATCCTTAAGAGCTCTATCCAGCTCTCTCTTGAAAGCATCCAACGAACTGGCCTCCACTTCCTTCTGAGGCAGAGAATTCCACACCTTCACCACTCTCTGACTGAAAAAGTTCTTCCTCATCTCCGTTCTAAATGGCCTACCCCTTATTCTTAAACTGTGGCCCCTTGTTCTGGACTCCCCCAACATTGGGAACATGTTTCCTGCCTCTAATGTGTCCAATCCCCTAATTATCTTATATGTTTCAATAAGATCCCCCCTCATCCTTCTAAATTCCAGTGTATACAAGCCTAATTGCTCCAGCCTTTCAACATACGACAGTCCCGCCATTCCAGGAATTAACCTAGTGAACCTACGCTGCACGCCCTCAATAGCAAGAATATCCTTCCTCAAATTTGGAGACCAAAACTGCACACAGTACTCCAGGTGCGGTCTCACCAGGGCCCGGTACAACTGTAGAAGGATCTCTTTGCTCCTATACTCAACTCCTCTTGTTATGAAGGCTAACATTCCATTGGCTTTCTTCACTGCCTGCTGTACCTGCATGCTTCCTTTCAGTGACTGATGCACTAGGACACCCAGATCTCGTTGAACATCCCCTCTTCCTAACTTGACACCATTCAGATAATAATCTGCCTTTCTATTCTTACTTCCAAAGTGAATAACCTCACACTTATCTACATTAAACTGCATCTGCCATGTATCCGCCCACTCACACAACCTGTCCAAGTCACCCTGCAGCCTTATTGCATCTTCCTCACAATTCACACTACCCCCCAGCTTAGTATCATCTGCAAATTTGCTCTCCATTATTCTGGATGGTCATGACTGTGACAATAGCTAGGAAGCTTGCTGCAATCCATGATAAAGCAGTTGGTTTGACTGCTAATCCAGACATCCATTTCCTTTTTCAAAACTCATTGCCAATGTTTTTTTCTAAATCCTTTTTCCGAACGCTGTACCTCAGAATGGCTTCAAGGTTTCAAGGTCAGTTTATTGTCACATGTACCAATTACGGTACAGTGAAATTTGAGTTACCATACAGTCATACTAAGTGAAAAGCAACAAGACACACAACCACATAAAAGTTAACATAAACATCCATCAGTGGATTCCACATTCCTCACTGTGATTCAAGGCAATAAAGTTCAATCTTCTTCCCCTTGTTCTCCCGTGGTCGGAGCAGTCAAACCATCCGCAGTCGGTGCGATCAAAGCCCCCGTAGCCGATGATCGAAGCCCCCGTCCGGGTGATTGAAACTCCCGTGTCGGGGCGGTTGGAACTCTCTCCGCGGCATGGTTCCCGCGTTAGCCTCTTCTTACCAGAGACCGCGGGCTTCACGATGTTAAAGTCCACAAGCCCTGCGGTTGGAGCTTCGATCCCCGGCAAAGGGATTGCAAGCTCCGTGATGTTAAAGTCCTGCAGCTTGGACCGCCGGGTCAGTCTCCAGGAAAGGCCGCCAACTCCACGATGTTAGGCCGCAGTGGGGACGGAAATACAATATGGAAAAAAATCGCATCTCTGTCGAGGGAAGAGATTGAGAAAAGCTTCTCCCAACGCCCCCACCCCTCACATAAAACAAAGCAAGGAACACTAAAACATAGTTTTTAACGCATACTAAAAATGACAAAAAGAAGAAAGGACAGATAGACTGACTGTTGGCGAGGCGGTCACTGCAAGTGGCGCCACCCTGAATGGAATTCCTTTGCAAAGTTCCTTCCATGTTGCGATAACTTTGTCTTGGAAGTTTGTTGCCATGGAAGTATATTGTCATGCCCTTATTATTACTGGGTCCAAATCCAGGATCTTTGTCCACAGGCATTGGTACTTAGACAATAGACAATAGGTGCAGGAGGAGGCCATTCGGCCCTTCGAGCCAGCACCGCCATTCAATGTGATCATGGCTGATCATTCTCAATCAGTACCCCGTTCCTGCCTTCTCCCCATACCCCCTGACTCCGCTATCCTTAAGAGCTCTATCTAGCTCTCTCTTGAATGCATTCAGAGAATTGGCCTCCACTGCCTTCTGAGGCAGAGAATTCCACAGATTCACAACTCTCTGAACTTACTTATCTTCATTGGAATGACTGTTGCACTTTAAGTGTCCAAGGACAATTGGTGTGGGGCAAGAAATTCTTGCCTTGATAGTGAAGCCCATATCTTACAAATGATTTTAAGAGAAAATATGTTGGCGATTATCAATAATGCCAAGAAAGTAATGTGTTAATAAGGCAGGCTGAGTTTATCTGAAGCTAAGTTGAATCATATTGAAATTACATTTCTTTATCTTTATTGCTCTAGCAATTGCTTCATTTAACTTTTATTCCCTATTCAGTCACTTCTCCCCATTTTCCTATCTTTGTCTTTAATGGGGGAAGTTTGCTGATAAAAGCAAACAACATTTGATGATAAAGATAGACACCAAGTTACTCTGTTACTCCAGCACTTTGTGTCAATCTTTGGTTCCTTGTTTCTATCTGATATTTCATGATAGTGTGTGTTATATTATTCTGTCATTGGAAGGTTCAGACTCTTGGAAGGTTCAGTATTCCATTCCTTTACCTCCAACAACCTCCATCTTTCTCTTACATGTATTGGGTGGCACAGTGGTGCTGCTTCACAGTGTCAGAGGCCTGCGTTTGATCCAAACCTCGTTGCTGTCTGTGATGCATGTTCATCCTATGACTGTATGAGTTTCCTCCAGATGCTCTAGTTTCCTCCCATATCTTAAAGACAAGCAGGTTTGTAGGTTAATTGGCCTCCGTAAATTGATTCGAGTGTGCGGGGAGTGGATATGAAATGGAGAGATAACATAGAACTAGTGTGAACAGTGGTGGGTGTGGATCTGGTGATATGACAGGCCCTTTTCCAAGCTGTATCTTTCAATCAATTTGATCAAAACTGGAAATCAATGCACATTTACATCATGGTATTTAAGGCAATGATTTTATGTTTATATCTGGCTGCATTCCAATTACAGGACTTAAAATTAAGGACATTAAGGTTCCCAACTACTCATTTTATTTTATTTTTCTTACCCATTGATGTTTAGAGCTGCTGAAAGCAAAGTGCATCAATAAACACCGGTCAAATGTATTTTCTTGTAAGGGGTGTTTTGTATTTATAGGTTATTAATATTATATGTATGTGGTACATAATATTTTATGGTGGTTGAGTTGAGATTTTCAATAACAACTTTCAATATTTCTTTCCATAGTCTGTTACAAATTATACCAAATGCCGTGTACGAAATGAACATGTTTGTGGCAAATTTACAAACTGCAAGACCTGCTCTTCAAAGCTGAATTGTCAGTGGGATCAGCAGAACCATGAATGTCGAGCTTTGCCAGGTAATAATCAGAGCAAACTGAAGCATATACAAAAAATACTTAATTTTATAGGACTGACTTCTGTTTAGGATTTTCTGATGCACAGTGGTTTTGTTACATGC
Source organism: Rhinoraja longicauda (assembly GCF_053455715.1). Classification (NCBI taxonomy): domain Eukaryota; kingdom Metazoa; phylum Chordata; class Chondrichthyes; order Rajiformes; family Arhynchobatidae; genus Rhinoraja; species Rhinoraja longicauda. The sequence goes on along the minus strand of NC_135968.1, from coordinate 26,708,293 downwards.
AGCTTAACTGATTCTAATAATTGTTTTGATATATGTTTAATATGGTTATTACAATTCCATTAATACTGTGCCCTCCACAATGTTTGGGACAAAGACCCATCATTTATTTATTTGCCTCTGTACTCCACAATTTGAGATTTGTAATAGAAAAAAATCACATGTGGTTAAAGTGCACATTGTCAGATTTTAATAAAGGCCATTTTTATACATTTTGGTTTCGCCATTTAGAAATTACAGCAGTGGTTATACATAGTCCCCCCATTTCATGGCACCATAATGTTTGGGACACAGCAATGTAATGTAAATGAAAGTAGTCATGTTTATTATTTCGTTGCATATCCTTTGCATGCAATGACTGCTTGAAGTCTGCGATTCATGGACGTCACCAGTTGCTGGGTGTCTTCTCTGGTGATGCTCTGCCAGGCCTGTATTGCAGCCATCTTTAGCTTAAACCTGTTTTGGGGGCTAGTCCCCTTCAGTTTTCTCTTCAGCATATAAAAGGCATGCTCAATTGGGTTCAGATCGGGTGATTGACTTGGCCACTCAAGAATTGACCTTTTTTGCTTTGACAAACTCCTTTGTTGCTTCAGCAGTATGTTTGGGATCATTGTTTTGCTGTAGAATGAATCGCCGACCAATGAGTAATTTGTTTGAACTTGTGCAGATAGAATGTGTCTATACACTTCAGAATTCATGAAGTGTATAGACACATTCTATCTGCACAACTACCATCAGCAGTTGTATCATCAATGAAGATAAGTAAGCCAGTATCTTCAGTGGCCATACAAGCCCAGGCCATAACACCCCCACCACCGTATTTCACAGATGAGGTGGTATGCTTTGGATCTTGGGCAGTTCGTTCTCTCCTCCATACTTTGCTCTTGCCATCACTCTGATATAATTCATCTTCGTCTCATCTGTCCACAAGACCTTTTTCCAGAACTGTGGCTGCTCTTTTAAGTACTTCTTGGCAAACTGTAACCTGGCCATCTCCCATCCTATTTTTGCGGCTAACCAGTGGTTTGCATCTTGCAGTGTAGCCTCTGTATTTCTGTTCATGAAGTCTTCTGCGGACAGTGGTCATTGACAAATCCACACCTGACTCCCGAAGAGTGTTTCTGATCTGTCGGACAGGTGTTTGGGGATTTTTCTTTATTGTAGAGAGAATTCTTCTGTCATCAGTTGTAGAGGTCTTCCTTGGCCTGCCAATCCCTTTGCGATTAGTAAGCTCACCAGTGCTCTCTTTCTTCTTAATGATGTTCCAAACAGTTGATTTTGGTAAGCCTAAGGTTTGGCTGATATCTCTAACAGTTTTATTCTTGTTTCTCAGTCTCATAATGGCTTCTTTGACTTTCATTGGCACAACTTTGGTATTCATGTTGATAAACAGTAAAAGTTTCCAAAGGTGATGGAAAGACTGGAGGAAAGACTAGGTGCTGAGAGCTCTCTTATACCTGCATTAAGGAGGCAATTAAACACACCTGGGCAATTACAAATACCCATAAAGCCATATGTCCCAAACATTATTGTGCCCTGAAATGGGGAGGGACTATGTATAAACACAGCTGTCATTTCTACATGGTGAAACGAAAATGTATAAAAGTACCCTTTAATAACATCTGACAATGTGCACTTTAACCACATGTGATTTTTTTCTATTACAAACCTCAAATTGTGGAGTACAGAGGCAAATAAATAAATGATGGGTCTTTGTCCCAAACATTATGGAGGGTACTGCAAGTAGTAATTTTATTGTCCTTGCCATTTGCTTCCGTTAGGAAATGTCACCAAGTGCAGTACTATTAAATGAGAGAACAGAGGAGCAGTTAACATGAAGCTGTTGATATGACTTGAGTCTGATGCTGGATCTTATTGACAATTTAAACTTTATTTCCAAACTCTTCTTGTCTTCCTGATAATATATTTCCCCTTTCATTGCTGCCGTCTCTTCCCAACTCTTCTGTTTCTTCCTTCTCCCACTTCCTTTTCTTTGCATCCTAAAGTGATAGAGTGATACCGTGTGGAAACATGCCCTTTGGCCCAACTTGCCCACACTGGCCAACATGTCCCAGCTACACTCGTCCCACCTGCCTGTGTTTGGTCCATATTTCTCCAAACCTGTCCTCTCCATGTGCCTGTCTAACTGTTTCTTAAACGTTGCATAGTACCTGCCTCAACTACCTCCTCCGGCAGCTTGTTCCATACATTCACCCCTCCTTTGTCTGAAAAAGTTACTCCTCAGATTCCTATTAAATCTTTTCCCCATCACCTTAAACCTATGTCGTCTGTTCCTCGATTTACCTACACTGGGCAAAGAGACTGTGCGTCTACCTGATCTATTCCTCCCATGATTTTATACACCTCTATAAGATCACCTCTCATCCTACTGCGCTCCAAGGAATAGAGTTCCATCCTACTCAACCTCTCCCTATAGCTCAGTCTCTTTCGTCCTGGCAACATCCTTATAAATCTTCTCTGTACCCTTTCCAGCTTGACAACATCTTTCATGTAGCATGGTGCCCAGAACTGAACAAAATATTCTAAATGTAGCCTCACCAACGTCTTATACAACTGCAACATGACCTCCTAACTTCTATACTCAATACTCTGACCGATGAAGACCAAAAGTCTTTTTGATTACCTGATCTACCTGCGACTCCATCTTCAAGGAACCATGCACCTGTACTCCTAGATTCCTCTGCCCTACCATTCACTGTGTAGGTCCTGCCCATGTTAGACTTCCCAAAATGCAACACCTCGCATATCTCTGTACTAAATTCCATCAATCATTCCTCGACCCACCTGGCCAATTGATCAAGATCCTGCTGCAATTTTTCACAACCATCTGCAAAACCACCCACTTTTGTATCATCAGCAAATTTGCTAATCTTGCCGTGTATGTTCTCATCCAAATCATTGATATAGATGACTCCTATTTATTCCCTGTTTCCTTAAATTCTTTCAGTGGTCTTTGCTGTTTAGCTATTGATGTTATTGAATCCCTGCTCTGCCAATTCATGACGCTTAATTTCATAATTTGGTATGTTCAGGACTCATCATCTCTTTACATCAAAGTCCATTTCATTACCATCTCCCAGCCACCTCCGTCCTTGCCTTCCTCTTCCTAGTGTGCTCTCACTGCCTCCATCAATACCGCATTTTTGGTAAGATCATGAAACGTCAAGAGCGTTAAAATTAGTCCATTTGGCCCATCGAGTCTGCTCCACCATTCGATCATGGCTGATCTATTAATCCTTCTCAACCCCATTCTTCTGCCTTCTCCTGACAACTTTTGACACACTTACTAATCAAGAACCTATCAATTTTCACTTTAAATTATCCAGTGATGGTCTCCACTGCTGTTTGTGGTTGTATCCTTTCCCTGGTGTACTTGGGAAGTCACCTGGCCCAGTGCTAATGGCTGAAAAATAAAGTTTGACTTCACATGTCGCCCAGGTCTAGGATAATTGCAAATGGTGGTTGGTATGAGAGATTGCTTGGCAATGCAGGTGATTTGGAAGTTGTAAATTCTAAGATTCCTCCTGTAGTGCTTTGAGATGTGAAAATTGATTTGTTTCTCACATTCCAGCTCATCTCTGTGGAGAAGGCTGGAGTCATGTTGGGGACGTCTGTCTGCGGATTAATGCAAGCCGAGAAAACTATGATAATGCCAAACTTTATTGTTACAATCTTAATGGAAATCTTGCATCACTTACCACGTCGAAGGAAGTTGAATTTGTTCTAGAGGAGCTACACAAATACACTGTTCAGGTGATTAAAGCTGAACAATTATTTTTCCAATGTGTGTGATTTAGTTTTACGTTTAGGGAATCTATACTACGATGCATTGAGAAGCTGAATTATTGATTTCTGTGTAATAACAAAAGTGCAATGGAAATTGGAGACCTGTCTTCAAGAGGCCTATTTGGATCATTTTAGGACATAGTTTGTTCAAATGTTCTGCATAATATAGGAATAGTTCGTATGAATAGTGAAATAATAATTAAGCCCACCATATATAACTTTGTATGATTGATTTATTCCCAGCCCAATTACTCGAGGCAGCGATATAAATAGTGAGTTCTCCACGATTGTTAGAGCGAGTCAGCAATTCATTTTATATATTGTCCTAACTTCAAAAGGTTTAGGGTACTCATTCATTTTAATATGAGTAGAATATTGGCTTTGTAGCTTGATACATGTTCTCACATACTGGAAGTAGCTCTGTGTAGAGTGCCTAGCTTAATATATGGAAATGGAGAATTTATTTTATTAAAGTATTGATACATTTGTGGTTTCAAACTTGTGGCTGGAAAAAATAAGTTGAGCAATATTATATCAATAATCCATGATAATAATAACGAGAACCAATGCTTACTCTCTGCATCTGCAAATCGGCATATTCAGGTGTGATTTTTGTGTTATTGATTATTCATGTGAAACCAAAGCTGCAGTAAATTTTGACAATTCAGCAATTTTTGATTTGAATATGCAATGCTGAATTTTCACTCATTGTAAAATTTATTACAAAAACAGGAATTGGACCTGAAACAGTCCAGTGGGCATAATATCTCATTGTTTCTAGGGCAATCGGGACAATGACAGCTCATCGCATTTGGCGTGAAATCGAGGTAGCTTGCATGATGAAATGACTGAATATTAATCCTTTTTGAATTAGTAATAACCTCTAGCTTAATATGTGAACAGGATCTCTCTACAGAAAATAAAGTACCTTGTATTTCTGTTTAATCAACAGTGTTGCTGCTTTTTAATGTACGTTTTGATTTCAAACCTAGTGCTCAATGATACTATTAACATTATTGCTCAGGCTTGTGAGAGAACTTTGTTGAGGTGATGCAATTAATTCCTGCATGGCAATGCACCGTGGTATGTCAAAGCGGTTACACTGGGTTAACAAAGTTGCAGCTCAGTATATAAAGAAGCCAGTAGAATTTTGTTTACTGCTTTCCATTGTGAGAAAGCTGTTCAGCTTGTTGTTCTTTAAAGCCAGGTCAAGTATATGGTCTTTATTTATTTGTCGGTCAAGTTGTTTCAGAAAAAAGCGTTGTTGGACCTCATTGTACATGATGCCCACAGCCAAGAACACAGATTATCTTGATTTTGTCCCCATCTGTTATATGAAGACTCCATGCTTTCAAATGTCATTTAAGTAAGGCTGTCTTTTGCATGTGCTCCTTTATGGTTTTGGTAAGTGAACAGACGATGGTCAATCTCTGAAACATATTGCAGCAGCTTCAAACTTGGTTGATCTAACGAACAGCAGACTCTTTTTAATAAGATTTAGAACGTAAAAAGGAGAAGGGATTTACCAAGATTAAATTTTAAGACTTTCTTTTCAGTTCAGCCTTTTGGTTTGAAGCCCAGTTGTCATGGTTTTTTAAAATATTGAGCACTGCAATTTTTTGTGTGAAGCACGAGTTTATTCTTTGGAGAGCTATACGATTGTAATTGGAATTTTGGCATGTACTATAATGTCTGACATTTAATTTAGAGATACAGCATGAAAACAGGCCCTTCGGCCCACCGTGCCCATGCTGACCATCGATCACCCATTCACACCAGTTCAATGTTATCGCACTTTCTCGTCCACTCCTTACACATTAGGGGCAATTTACCTATAAACCCCCACATCTTTGGGATATGGGAGGAAACTGGAACACCCGGACATGTCACAGGGAGAACGTGCGAACTCCACACAGACAGCACCTGAGGTCAGGATAAATGGCTCAATGATCAATGGTTCAATTATACTTTGTTGTCAAGTGTATCCATGCACAGTGAAATAAATTCTTTTTTGCATATAGTTCAGTGACAATCTTACTGTACATTAGGCACAATCACCCTAAGTATGTGGGTATAAGATGGTAGACCACACTCAGTCCGTACACAAGAGTTGCTAAGTTTTAGGTGCCATCCTGTATCCTTCAAGTCAGAAATCTAAAAAAAAAAAAAATGTTGAATCTTCGCTTGGCCATGAAGGCTATTGTCCTGACAGCTGCATTGGGTCAGAGTTGCAGGTGTTGGCCTGGCCAAACAATGTGTCAATGTCTTCTACCACTGCTCTACCACTCCGTACTGCTGCAGACCGTGTCCATTCCGCACGCTCGGCCGCTTGGAGCGGTGCCTGATCTACTTGAGTCCCAGACTGCTTGAGGGCCTCCAACGGCTCACTCTGTGGACTCGATCACTGCGACGCCTCGCCGACATCGGCCCGTGAATCCGCCGAACTTCACCTCCGGCCACCGCTCAGCCTCTGTGCCCCGGTGTGCCTCCCGGAGCCGACCCAGAACACCTCTGAGCGTCTCCGATGGTGCGGGAGGCAAGCCCCCAGCCCGCTCGCCAGCATCAATGTTTTCTTCTGCCCACCGCTACCTCCATCCTGAAGGGACCAAACCTGGGTCTCTGATGCTGTGAGGCAGTGGCTTTACCATCAGCGCCACTGGGCCACCCTATGCGATTTCTGAAATTTGATTGCAAAATTCAGTAACTGTTTTGACCCCTCCATATTTCACGGAATAACTTTAACCAAAACTATAAGGGATGTTAATGGAATTGTGCAGGATGGTCATTTACACCCACTGTGCATGTTTTGCCTCTCGGAATAATGAATTCAGTTTAATCCACTCTCTAGAATATCCCCAAATATGAACAAATCGCTCCACCTCATGTGGCAGGTTTAATTGCCTTTTGAAAGTGTCTCTAATACTTGATTCCAGCATATCTTTGGGATATTTATTCCAGATCTTTAGAAAGTAATGTTCATTTCATTTTGAGTTATGCCAATTGCTTGTATATGTGATCTCCATTGCTCACCTTGTTCGTGGAAACAGTTTATCCCTTCTTGTTTCAGTTGGCTGATCAACATTTTGTATCCCCCTACCTTACCTACCCACTTCACCCTAGATGTGATCCTGATAGTCAATCCCGATCCTTCACACGGATGGTGGTTGGCATTTATACACAACAGTTCGACTGATCTCCAATCAGAAATGCATAATGTATTTTGCTTGCTCTTGCAGATATGTATCCCAATGCTGTTTTCAATGGCTTTTTCCATATTGTTTTCCCTGCCACCTCCAAAGATGTGTAAAAATGGTCTTGCCCGCCCACTTCCTAAATATTTAAAGCTTTTTCACGTATTCCACGCAAAATGCATTTCCTCATACCTTTTTTAGTTTAGTTTAGAGAAACAGTGTGGAAACAGGCCGTTCGGCCCACCGAGTCCGCACCGACCAGCGATCCCCACACATCACTATCCTACACATAATAGGGACAATTTACACATACACAAAGCCAATTAACCTACAAACCTGTACGTCTTTGGAGTGTGGGAGGAAACCGAAGTTCTCGGAGAAAACCCACGAGGTCACGGGGAGAACGTACAAACTCCGTACAGACAGCACCTGTAGTCGGGATCGAACACGGGTCTTTGGTGATGCAAGCGCTGTAAGGCAGCAACTCTACCGCTGCTTCACTGTGCTGCCCAACATTCTTAGTCATGTTGAATTGTTTCTGCCCTATTTCCATCCACTTCACCCATCTGATTAGTGTTACTTCTATGATCATTATGTTCCTATGTTAGCAAGTGCTGTATTACTTGTAAATTCAAGAATTTTGCACACTATTCCCAGGCTCTGTTCACTTGTATAATTGAAAAAGCCATCTTGCTAATAAAGACTGTGCATGCCTCTCCAGTTGGAAAGACATTCATTCGCACCTTTTACTTTCTGCTCCTTACCAAATGCATTCCCAGGTTGCCACGTTGTATCATATCTACTGGTCACTTCTTTTACGTTGTACGTACAAAATGGTTTTCCAAAGCCCTTAACTGCAACGTAACCAAATACCCTTCATTAAAGTGCCCAACTGGATAAAGTCAGAGATGAATTGCCTTTCAGAAATCCATGTTGCCAGTACTTCATTAATCCATGGTTCTTGAAATTTTACTAAAATCTAATAATGTCTTCACCGCTAACATTGGTTGGTTGTTTCTAGTTCAGATTTATTGAGAATTGTGGAATCAATACGGAAAGAGATCCTTTGGCCCATCAAATTCTTCCATTGCTTTGAGAGCAATGCAGCATATGGCCCTGTAAACTAATTTCCCTTATCTCCCAATTTCCTTTTGAAAGACCAGCTTATTTTTTTGACCAGTGCTTAAAATTGAACTTGTCTTTAAATATTGGCATCCTCCACATGTGTTCATTGTTCCATATCCTAGACGGATTGAACAATTGTGGTTAGTGATGCTTTGCATGTCTCATTTTAGATCATGTCAACAACCTTGGATGCATTAAAATGAGGAAATGCTGGAAGTAGCAGAATTGATAGAACTAAGAATGCATCTCTTCTGCTGTGTGGCGTATTAACTTTCACAGTTTATGACCTTTTATAGTTTCCAACCTTTTTCAGTCTTTTTATAACTTTCCAAAATCACATCTCTTCCTTCAACACTCGCACAGCAATCCCTGCATTATGACATTAGCTCCGACCTCAATAAGACAGATAAAATGTTTTTATTGTTCCCTCAGTCATTTTTCCCTCACCATTGTAAGGGATTTCATTGTATAACATTCCATGGTTTATATTTTCTGTCACATTGCCCTATTTCATTCTACAGAACTGAACTTACTAGTATTTGATCTGTTCTCAAATTAGAAAAAGGTCGCAGGTATTTCAGGAATCGCTCTTCCTCGCTTTTCACCCTTTCCTGTTTCACCCCCTCTTACACACTTGTGTACTATCCTTGCCTGCATGTTTGCACTCAGTCTATGTTTTTTGGAGAGAAGGTTGTTCACCTGTCTTATGTTTAAATCTCTCTAATATCTGCCTCGAGATTTGCATCTCAACCACCTACCCATTATTTGAAACCCCTTATTAAACCCTCAGTAATGTAGTTGCACCTTTTCTGTTCCTTACTTCTGGCCTAATAAATTTGAGTTTGACCCACTTAGCATACTATCCCTGTATCTAAGTGTAATTTTAATCTTCATAGACTATCACGAGCTATCTCCAGGTCTGTCATATTCTCAATGCAATCTTTTGCTCTTGCCTTATCATTCTGAATACATTGTAACCAAGAATCTCCCACTCCCAGTCCTCCCGGTGGCTGAGCACTTCACTTCCCCCTCCCACTCCCAGTTTGACCTTTCTGTCATGGGCCTCCTCCAGTGTCATAGTGAGGCCCACCACAAATTGGAGGAACAGCACCTCATATTTCGCTTGGGCAGCTTACAGCCCAGCGGTATGAACATTGACTTCTCTAACTTTAGATAGCTCCTCTGTCCCTTTCTTCCCCTCTCCCTTCCCAGTTCTCCCACTGTCTTCCTGTCTCCTATATACTTTCTTTGTCCCGCCCCCCCTGACGTCAACCTGAAGAAGGGTCTCGACCCGAAACGTCACCCATTCCTTCTCTCCAGAGATGCTGCCTGACCCGCTGAGTTACTCCAGCATTTTGTGATACCTTCGGTTTGTACCAGCATCTGCAGTTATTTTCCTACACAACCAAGAATATCGTTCTCAAATCTGCTCATCTATCCAGCTTCTTTATTACACAAATATTGTAACCTAATGAGAAAACTTGCAGTTATCGATCATCAACCTTACTTGTTTACCCCATCATCTTCCTGCTCTTGCCTCTGACTTGATGTGTGTCATAGGTGCGCTGTTTCTTAATGTTTAATGGCCATTTTAGTTGAGGGATCCTAACAGTAAGTATCAATAGTGCTTCAGACCTGAGGCACAACTAATTCATCATGCCACATTTTTAAGCAACACTAAATTTCAGGGCCAGTGTACATTATATCGTTTATCATTTCTAGCTACCTATCCATCTCTGCTCCTGTGAGGTGCTATCCATTTTTCGTCCATTAAAGTTGATCATGAAACAATCAGGCTCCTAGGGCCAATAGATAAATTGCTAAATGTATAATAAAAATACTGGTACTCTGATTAAACAATGACATTCATTGTGCACACTCTTTTACCAAAAACTATAAATAGGCAATACCCATGGAACATGCTTAAGAGATTTTTGGCTGAATGAAAGTTGGTTCTCAGACTTGCCATGTATCGTCATGTAGCGACCACAGAGAATGGTCCGGGTCGTCGAACCCTCAGATTGGCCAGTAAGGTCACGTGTGAGCGCGACCGTAGGGATTGGTCCAGAGAGCGACATCGCTGATTGGACAGCGTTGTCATGTGCGCTTTTGGCGCCCGAAATGATCAGTTCAGTGAAGTCTTCGAAGAAGACAGTGAGTTTTTGATGGTTGTCCTTTACCTTGTTGTTTAACCTTTGTATTCGAATATTGCTGCCGCAATCAACTTCTTCTACAACCAACAAGTTTCCGGACTCGCCATATTGGTGACCCCGACGTGATCTGGACGATCACCGACTATGCAGGAACACGACGCCCCGTTGTTGGATGCCGCGCCTGGCACACCGGAGTTAAGCGCAGTAAGCGTTCACCTTCCGTCGTTTTGGACAGATCAACCGCAATCTTGGTTTGTCCACACCGAAGCCCAATTTCATTTAAGGAACATATCGGCCGACGCGACGAAGTATTACTATCTCGTCAGCGCTCTATCACCGGAGACGACCACACGCGTGATGCGGTTCATCGTTAATCCGCCTGCGGAAAGCAAGTACGAGGCAATGAAGAAATTGTTACTGCGAACCTTCGGGTTTAATAGGCACGATTGCGCTGAAAAACTTCTGCACCTACCGGACCTCGGAGATCGACGGCCGTCCGTTCTCATGGCCGAGATGATGATGCTAGCCGGTGAGCATACGGATTGCCTCATGTTCGAACAGGCATTCCGAGAGAAGCTTCCCGAGGATGTCCGACTGCTGCTCACGGATTGTTCTTTTAAGGACCCCGAAGCATATGCAGAGAAAGCGGACGCGCTCATAGCGGCTAAATCGAAGGCAAGCGGTTCGATCAACAAGGTCTCGACATCAGTGACCACACCACAGCGACATCAAGATGGCGCCGCGTCTCCCGCCAGTTCTCCAAAAGCCCGCCAAAAAGATCCGCACAAGCGCGGCTGGTGCTATTATCACCTACGATAGGGTAGAGAATCCCGCAACTGCCGCTCACCTTGTACCTTCGCGGGAAATGCCTCGGCCGATCGTACATAGGGGCAGTTGCGATTGGCCAGAACCGACGCCTCTACGTCCACGATCGATTCACGGACACAGAATTTTTGGTGGACACGGGAGCCATCGTCAGTATAGTGCCACCGACCGACCTCGAAACCAGAACGGGTAAGACAGGTCCCACCCTCATCGCGGTTAATGGCAGCCCCATTCGCACTTTCGGTATACGGAAGATGTCCCTTGTGTTAGGCCTCCGCACGTACGAATGGCCATTCATCATAGCAGACGTCAGACAAGCGATCCTAGGCGCAGATTTTCTCTGGGCTTTTTCACTGGTCCCTGATGTCCGCGGTAACGACCTCCGACCCTCCGCCAGCGAGGAGCCCGTCGCTCCGACAACCGCCTCCCCGCCCAGCCCTACCGTCCAAGCCGTCGTATGCTGAGATCCTGGCGGAGTTTCCAGAGCTGCTCATCCAACGTTTTGACACGCCTTCGGCCAAGCACGGCGTGGTCCATCACATCCGCACCGAGGGCCCTCCCGTTTTCGCTCGGGCCAGGAGACTACCACCAGACAAACTGGTGGTGGCACGGGCGGAATTTAGGAAGATGGAGGAAATGGGCATTGTCTGTCAGTCCGACAGCCCATGGGCCTCGCCGTTGCATATGGTCTCCAAGGCATCTGGGGGGTGGAGACCATGTGGCGATTATCGGCGTCTCAATGCTGTCACCACGGCTGATCGCTACCCCATACCGCACCTACAGGACTTTTCGTCTGGGCTGGAAGGGGCGGTGGTGTTCTCCAAAATCGATTTGGTGCGAGGATACCAGCAGATTCCGGTACGGCCGGAGGACATACAGAAAACTGCCACGATTACTCCGTTCGGGTTGTTCGAATGGTTGCGTATGCCTTTCAGTTTAAAGAACGCGGCACAGGCTTTCCAACGACTGATGGACCGTGTGGGTCGGGGTTTACCCTTTTTGTTTATTTATTTAGACGACATCCTGGTCGCCAGCCCCTCAGTGCAGGAACACCAGGTCCACTTGCGGACTGTGTTCCAGCGGCTCCAAGACCACGGGCTCATTATCCAACCCTCCAAGTGTCAATTCGGCCTCCCTTCTCTTGATTTTCTAGGGCACAGAATTACCCCTGCCGGCGCCTCCCCTTTGCCCGAGAAGGTGGAGGCTATCCGGGCATTTCCCAGGCCCACCACAGTAAAAGGACTACAGGAGTTCGTAGGTATGGTTAACTTCTACCATAGGTTTGTTCCGGCAGCTGCGCGGGTCATGCGCCCGCTCTTCCAGTGCCTTGCGGGAAAACCGGTAGAGTTGATATGGTCCCCGGCCGCAGAGTCGGCTTTTACAGCAGCTAAGGCAGCTTTGGCAGACGCCACCATGTTGGTCCACCCGAGCCCCTCCGCCCCTACGGCCCTGACGGTTGACGCCTCTGACGTGGCGGTGGGCGGGGTCTTGGAGCAGCAGGTCGGTGGCCGTTGGCAGCCCTTGGCGTTTTTCAGCCGGCAACTAAATTCGGCTGAGCTGAAGTATAGCGCATTTGACTGAGAGCTTCTGGCCCTCTATTTAGCTGTTCGTCATTTCAGGTACTTCCTTGAGGGCCGCCCATTTGTGGCCTTTACGGACCACAAACCATTAACATTTGCATTTTTCAAATTGTCTGACCCATGGTCGGCCCGCCAGCAGCGGCACCTGACTGCCATCTCCGAATTTACCACCGATGTCCGTCATGTCGCGGGTAAGCTTAATGCCGTTGCTGACGCCCTGTCTAGACCTGCTTTTTCCCCTATTTCGGCGGTGGACTGCGAGGTGGATCCCCAGGAGCTTGCGGAGGCACAGCTTCTAGCGGATACCGCCTCGGCATACCAGTCCACCACTTCGGGATTGAAGTTGGCTCAGGTAGCCTGCGGGTCGGAAGGCACAAAAGTCTGGTGTGATGTTTCCCTTCCCCGTCCCAGGCCGGTAGTACCGCTCTCCCTTCAGCGCCGGGTTTTTGATGCCATTCACGGGCTGGCGCACCCGTCCATCCGCTCCACCTCTGCTTTAGTAGCAGCTCGGTTTGTCTGGCATGGCCTACGGAAACAGGTAGCGGGTTGGGCACGTTCCTGCGTTCCCTGTCAGACCGCTAAAGTCCAGCGCCATGTCCAGCCCCCCGTACAGGAGTTCGAGGTCCCAGCAGTTCGTTTTTTCCACATCCACGTGGATTTAGTCGGGCCTTTGCCTTCCTCCCGGGGCTACACCCACCTCCTCACGGTGGTGGATCGGTTCACCCGGTGGCCAGAGGCTTTCCCATTGTCTGATATCTCGGCAGCCTCTTGTGCCAGGACTTTGGCCCTCCATTGGGTAGCACGTTTCGGGGTCCCGGCAGTTATTACCACTGACAGGGGGCCGCAGTTCACTTCGTCCCTCTGGGCCGCGCTCGCAGAACTGTACGGTTCCAAGTTACAACCCACTACTGCATATCACCCCCAGGCAAATGGACTTGTAGAAAGGTTCCACCGTCAACTCAAGGCGTCCCTCAGTGCAAGGCTTGAAGGCCCGGACTGGGTAGACCAACTCCCCTGGGTCCTTCTGGGCATCCGGACTGCTCCTAAGCAAGATCTCGGTGCGTCGTCCGCGGAGCTAGTATATGGCTCGCCACTTCGAGTACCCGGGGATTTGTTTCCGGACCCCTCAGACCAGCTGCCTCCAGTCCTATCAGTCTTAGCATCGCTCCGGGCACGGGTGGGTTCCCTGGCTCCAGTTCCGACTTCACGTCATGGGTGTCCCATGGTACATGAACCGCCTTCCCTGAAGGACTGTGAGTTTGTGTTTTTGCGAAAAGATTCCCATCGTGCCCCGTTGCAGAGGGTCTATCAAGGGCCGTTCCGGGTTTTGCGTAAGGGGACGGCTACCTTCACCTTAGACGTGTGCGGCAGGAGTAAGCTCGTCTCGGTGTCCCGGCTTAAACCTGCACACTTGGATCCGGATCAACCAGTCCTGGTCGGCCAAACCCCTAGGAGAGGTCGGCCTCCGTCAGTTCCGCTCAGTCCAGGACCCCCCGTTCCGGCAGTTCCTCCAAGTCCGGAATCCCCTGCTCCTGTGGTTCAGGCTGCCCCTCTCCTTACTCGTTATGGTCGCGAAATCCGGCTCCCTGCTAGGTTCCGTACCTCGCGTTCTGGGGGGGGTCATGTAGCGACCATAGAGAATGGTCCGGGTCGTCGAACCCTCAGATTGGCCAGCAAGGTCACGTGTGAGCGCGACCGTAGGGATTGGTCCAGAGAGCGACATCGCTGATTGGACAGCGTTGTCATGTGCGCTTTTGGCGCCCGAAATGATCAGTTCAGTGAAGTCTTCGAAGAAGACAGTGAGTTTTTGATGGTTGTCCTTTACCTTGTTGTTTAACCTTTTGTATTCGAATATTGCTGCCGCAATAAACTTCTTCTACAACCAACAAGTTTCCGGACTCGCCATAGTCATGTATTTATGATATGTCTCGACTTTGCCTCAAACCGCAGGAGTCATGCAAGTCCATCTAGGTGGCTAAACATTGAGACAAATGCTGGATCTCATAAATTTTCACAAGACAGTCTGTGTATGATTTGGCGTGACTTTCTGTAACACAACTCGAGCCCCTTTTCTATTAACAATCAGTAATACTGCAAGCCTTGAAAGAAAGGAAATTGTTATGTTAACTGGAACATAACTGAAGTGTTGAGGTGACATTTCGGGGGTATCTGGCTTTTATAGGATTTAGTAGTGATAATATTGATAGTAAAAAACAAATAAGAGTTTTTTAAAAAAAATTTGAATGCAAACCTTGACTGGATTTGTGAATTTGTCAGCAGTGGCAGTTTTATAATTTCAAGCTGTAGCTAAGGGGTATTATATTGCTCATTTCACCTAGCAGAAAGATGAAACTTTAATCTTATTAGCCTGGGTTAGGTTCTGAGGTAACATCTGTTTCTTCTACTGTGTCACATTGTTTCTGCTCCTGTAAAAATGAACTGATTTCATCATTTAAACATTTTCTGTAACATTTAAGCCCAAGATAACTGAATGGTTGTATGTTATGTAATTGCACATTTGTAAAATATGAAATATGTTAGTGTTAATGATCCAAGGATGTTACCGTGGGTTCTCTTACAATGGAGGTTTGTCATGTATAATGGTACACAATGGGAACAGTCTGCTTTCGACTCTAAGCTGGAGCTAGCATTATTCTTTATTGTAATGGAATAAGAAAGAAACCAATATATGAATGCATTCGAAATTCAAGTTATAAAATCAATGCAACTGAGCATATGCAGACCAGTAATGATCTCTAATGGGAGAATATTGCACATTTAACCAGTGGACTGATTGGTTCTTCTCTTTTGCCTTGGTTATGACAGAAAATATCACCTTGGGTTGGATTGCGCAAGATCAACATCTCGTACTGGGGTTGGGAAGATATGTCACCTTTTACAAACACCACCTTACAATGGCTACCAGGTGAACCCAATGACTCTGGATTCTGTGCATACCTTGTAAAAGCAGAAGTTGCTGGTTTAAAGGCCTACGCGTGCACAGAGATGACGGATGGCTTAGTCTGTGAAAAGCCAGTTGGTAAGTTTTTATTTACCTGGATGCACAAATAGTCATTGAAACTACTTTCATATTAACTCGATTGCAAGCAGGACAAAAATAAACACAAACACTTCCCTTCCACAGGACCACAAGGTACAGAATTTCTGCAGAAAATGCAGGAAACACAGCATGAATGGCATCATCTGTGGAAAATGAAATAATTTACATTTCAGATCAAAAAACCATGTTCAGAACTGGGAGAGTGTTTTGTTTTAAAAAGTGAGTTTTAACTTGAAGAAAGGGTGGGGGAAAAATTAGTTGGATAAAGGAAATATCTCTTCCATGATGTGGCTAAGGTTCCCCAATTGATCCCAATGTTTACAGAACTGACCTTTAAATATGTTGGTGAGGATAGAGAGAGAGGAAGCAAGAAACAGGACTAGTTTTTCCATGAAATGCAGGACAGCTGATGCTGAAACCTGAAACCAAAAGGAGAATGCTGGAAGGGCAAAGCCTTTGAAGAGAGGAAAACGGAGTTAATGTTACTGATGAACAATCTAATGGCAGACCTGTTCAATCTGATGTAAAGAAGAAAAATGGGCTTTTGAAATTCTTGAATTTGGTCCCAAAGGTGCCTAGCTGGAAGATGAGAAGCTGTTCCCTAAGTTTCTGTTGTGCTTCATTGCAACAATGAAGGAGGGTACATGGGGAGTTCAGAATAGGGTGGAGAAAAAAAATGACAGGTAACTCAAGACCTTAAATCTAATTTGTTCTCTCGCGTTCCTAGCTTTTATGAAGGGTTTTTGATCTGAGACATTAACTCTGTTCCACTTTCCACAGATCTGTCTCATTTTCAACACTTTCTGGTTTTCATTGTCTACAATCGTATTAACCATCAAGGTTTCTGCAGGTGGTGGGATTGAAAACTCGTGTCTAAAGAACTATTTGTACCTGTACTTTAATACCAGACAAAGGAAATTTTCTTCAATTGTTCAATATGTGTTGCTTTTGTGATGAATGGTGACTGTGGTTCACACAAAATCATTTTGCAAACACCATGTTTTTATTAGTATTATCACGCACAAATAACGAGTAGGCCAGTTTGATCTACTTTTATGTAATACCACATAGATTCCATTGACACGAGAGCGTAATCACTACGGCAGAAATTGATTCCAGAGAGAGGAAAAATTAAATCCATGATGTTCTTGGTTAGCAGTTTTTCAAGATTGGGAATAATAGCAAAGATTTACCTTGGGGGGGAAAACGAAGTAGGCCAACTTTGGTTTGTTTTCTTCATCTCCAGCACCCTGCCTGCTGGAGTAGAACTGACATACAGGACTAATCAGAAATTGTTCAATCTGCTTCACCTCGTCAGAAGTAAAGTGTCTCCAACGTCTAATCGAGTTTGAATACGTAAATAGAGTTTGGCCTCCAAATGTTCACAAAGTCATACTGGCTTGTACACTGAAGGGCACGAGATGGGCCATACATTTCTGCAAAATAAGATTGCTCAAGCAACCTGCCACCCCTGTATGACCCTGGAAGACATGGACCACTTCCCCTAACTTGGAAGCCGCCTCTCAGAATAGAGAGACATTGAAATTCCCTGCTACCATTGCTCTACCACTGCTTTTTGGTTGGGTGAGGAAGTCGGTTTCAATGATCAAGACCTAAAACTTGCCTCAGAGTCACTGGTGTGAAAGGCAGCATACATCACTATTTCATTCTGCGACTTGGACTATGAATCCCAAGCAGGGGCGTATCTGCGGTAAATAGCACCGATGGCAAGCACTGAAATTGTGCCCCTGTCCAAACATCTGACACGGGCCGGGTAGGGCCCATCCTGTGCGTGTTTGGGGGTTTAGTTTAGAGATACAGCGCGGAAACAGGCCCTTTCGGCCCACCGGGTCAGCGCCGACCAGCGATTCCCGCACATTAACACTATCCTACATCCACTGGGGACAATTGTTACATTTACCAAGCTAATTAACCTATACGTATTTGAAGTGTGGAAAGAAATTGAAGATCTCGGAGAAAACCCACGGTCACAGGGAGATCGTACAAACTCCGTGCAGACAGCACCCGTAGTTGGGATCGAACCCGGGTTTCCTGCGCTGCATTCGCAGCAACTCTACCGCTGCGCCACCGTGCCGCCCACAGGTCCAACAGGTGCTACTGGTCCATGATTTTCCATGATTTTCCATGATTTTCCATGATTTTCCATGAAGTCAACACAGCTCCCATGGAACTAAAGTGGGAACAATTCATCTTTAATCTGAGGGACTTCCTCAGATGCTCCTGTCTACACTTACAACATAATTTCTAAGGAACTCAGATTTCAGAGTTTAAATGATTAAAGCTTGACCATGATCATTTTGCAACCACCATAGTTTGCAATCATGCCATTGTCCTGACTTTGTCTATTCTTGCCTTCCACCAGGTCTTGTCTGGTAATTAACCATTTCCTGTATGGGAATTATCCATCTCCAGACTTGATTCTACATCAAACCAATTCATCATACTGCTCTCTCACATCCTCAAAAGCTCCAAGTCTTTCAGTTCTTTTCCTCCTCCTTTCACGACTGCCATCAATGTCTTAACTTCATAGTTTTGTAACCTTCCGTTCTCCTTCTTTCATCTTCATCCTTCCTCGCCTAAAGTTCTCAGTTCCTGAAACTTTCTTCCTTGATATTCTTTTCAATTCTGTATCCAACTTGCCTTGAGTATCATGAACAGCTTCCTCAAAATAAGTAATCTGATTGCAACTGCATCACATTTTTTCTTCTGATTCTCATTTGATAAAATTGACTCTCCCTTTACTTTCATTATCCTCTTCTGTAGTCTTCCTCCATTATTAAAATCCAGCTTGCAACTGAATGAAGGTCAGAAGGAACATGACCTATGGATGTTCTCCTGAGATGCTGCCCGATCAGTGTCTTTTGTAAACCGTCATCTGTTTTTACATCTCTGCCTTCAAGGTTGTTGACTCCAGCACCCTCCTCCAAAACAGCCCCCCCCCCTCCCATCCCCACTCTGTTGCACAGCTCAGTTGCAGTGCACTAAATTAAATTTATTAAATCAAATCAGTATCACCAGCAATGGCTTCTCTTCCTTTTCCTTAAATGTAAACAGTCCATGCATAGTCCTGTTTGATTCTGTGGAAAGGCTGCTCGTCTTCCTTAACTTACTTTTTTCCCCAACCCTGAATTCACTAACTCTTGCTCTAAACGTGTATCAATTTGCAGTCATCCACCTCCACAAACAAATTCACTGATAATTTACCTGTGTTTCATTACTTGGAAATGTGTTCCCACATCTTTTGTTTAAACACAGAATTTTGTTCACTTTGATGTTCCCTGGTGGTCTCTAGAAGTATGTAGTTAGTACAGGTCCACCTCTTATTTTCCGGCAACTGGTGGTCCGGCCCCTCGTTTAATCCGGACAAAATTACGAAAGACCACTTGAAATCTTCCCCAGAAGTCACCCCGAAAATGTGGCACCTATCCCCGCAGTGCTACTTTGCCCACACAATGCTAAGTGTCTCTATGGTGCCTCTGCTCTCCTGATGGGACACCACCCTTATGTTCTTCCTTCTCTTCATTGTACTCTAACTGCAGAGTCCACATAATTTCGAACTGCAACATTGTCCAAAAGTCCGTTGTCGTTGCTAACACTGCCTCTTTCAAAAGCCTCTAATTTTCTTGCACTAAACGTTATTCCCTTTATCACGTATCTGCACACTATGGACGGCTTGATTACAATCATGTATTGTCTTTCCGCTGACTGGTTAGCACGCAACAAAAGGTGTTCACTGTACATCTATACACATGACAATAAACTAAATTAGCTCTCCGATGTGGAACTTCCACACAGATGAAATCATTTTGTTGCTTTCATTCTATCTTGTCCTACTTTGTGATACTTGCCTACTTCCGGTGCGCCATGCAGATGGCTGTACTGACGAGAGCTCCGAGTCAACTCAGCAAACTTGTGTGGATTTACTTTTTACTACTTGCTCATTTTGCACATACTGTACTATCACATGTTCAGTGAGATCGACAAACACTTTTGGAGATAGGAACGTCAGCCAACGCGGACTTTAAGCCAGCTATTGATGACACAGACGACGGCCTCCCCTGGGTGTTTTGTCTACCTGCACGGCGGAGGAGGAAAGCAAAGAGAGGGAAGCGTGCTGGTGCTCTGTGCAGAAGCCTCTGCCCAGCATTCTGTTAGCTAATGTGCAATCCCTGGACGATAAATTAAACGAGTTGTGCGCACGGATCGAACACCATCGGGACATTAAGAACTGCTGTGTTCTGGCGTTCACGGAGACGTGGCTGGAGACCAGCGTACCCGACTGCGCCGTCACTCCGGAGAGTTCTTCCGTCTACCGACAAGACAGAACGAAGGACTCGGGCAAGTCGAGAGGAGGGGGAGTGTGCTTTATGGTTAACTCTTCGTGGGCCATGGATGTCTGCGTTTTAACTATACACTGCTCCCCGGTTCTGGAGCTGTGACCATTAAAGCTAGACTTTTCTACCTCCCCAGAGAGTTCATTTCAGTCCTCCTTACTGCTGCTTACATCCCCCCTCAGGCTGATAAATCTCTAGCCCTGGACGAACTGTATGGGATTGTAAATGAGCTGGGGAACTCCCATCCTGAGGCTGCGTTCATTGTTCTGGGAGACTTCAACAGAGCCAATATGAAGAAGGTCTCCCAAAATACTTCCAACACATCACTTTTCCCACCAGGGGAGAGCAGACCCTGGACCATTGTTACACCCCATTCAGAGACTGTTATAAGCCCCTCCCTCGCCCTGCTTTTGGTAAGGCAGATCACTGTTCCAGTCTGAAGAAGGGTCTCGACCCGAAACGTCACCCATTCCTTCTCTCCCGAGATGCTGCCTGACCTGCTGAGTTACTCCAGCATTTTGTGAATAAATCGATTTGTACCAGCATCTGCAGTTATTTTCTTATACTACTTGTTGCTCCACTGCGAATTCTCTTCGAGGTATGTCCACTTTGAAGAAGTTCTCCTCCTCTCTTCGATCAGTCTGAAGAAGGGTCTCGACCCGAAACGTCACCCATTCCTTCTCTCCCGAGATGCTGCCTGACCTGCTGAGTTACTCCAGCATTTTGTGAATAAATCACTGTTCCATTCTACTGCTGCCTGCATACAGGCAGAAACTAAAACGGGAAAAACCGGTTTCCAGGGTCATATATAAATGGAACAATGAGGTTGATGAGGTCTTACAGGACTGCTTTGACACAATTGACTGACAGATGTTTGAAGACACAGCAGAAGGCAATATCAATGAATACACAGATTGTCTTAGGCTACATAAGTAAGTGCATCGATGATGTGGTTCCAAAAGCCCCCATCTGCACTTACCCAAATCAGAAACCCTGGGTCGGACGGGAAATCCGTGCTGAACTTAAAGCACGGACTACTGCCTTCAACTCAGGCGACCTCAACGCTTACAAGGTAGCCAGATATGACCTCCGGAAGTCCATCAGGAAAGCCAAGAGAGACTACAGAAACAAAGTGAAATCTAACTACTACAGCTCGGACTCCAGACGCATGTGGAGTGGATTACGCTGCATCACAGAAAACAAAGGGAAAAACAGGAGCACTGTTCAGCCAACCGCATCGCTCTCGCACGAGCTTAACACCTTTTACGCCCAGTTCGATGCAGACAACACGGCGCCCACCATGAGTCCACAGGTGTGCAGGGGGACCACAACACTGTCCTTACAAACGGCAGACGTGAGGTGGTCCGTCAAAAATGGTCAACGACCGCAAAGCTCCAGGGCCGGATGGTATTCCAGGGCGGGCCCTCAGAGCGTGTGCTGATCAACTGGCAGAGGTGTTCACCAACATCTTCAACCTCTTTCTGAATCAGTCTGTGGTTCCCACCTCCTTCAAAGCATCCATCATCGTTCTTGTTCCAAAGAAACTAGTAACCTCCTGTTTAAATGACTACTGTACTGTCGCACTGACATCAGTTATCATGAAGTACTTCGAGCGACTAGTCAAAACTCACATCTGCTCCTCTCTCCTTGACACCTTGGACCCTCTTCAGTTTGCATATAGACCAAACAGGGCCACGGACGATGCCATCACCATGGCAATACATACTGAGCTCACCCACCTGGACAAAGGAAATACATATGTGAGAATGCTCTTTATTGACTACAGCTCGGCATTCAACACTATTATTCCCTCAAAACTCGTCCCCAAGCTCCTTAATCTTGGACTGGAGACCTCCATCTGCAGATGGATATTCGATTTCCTGACGGGCAGGCCCCAGGTGGTGAGAATTGGCAGCCACACCTCTACCTCACTGATCCTCAATACAGGCACACCACAGGGCTGTGTGCTCAGTCCTCTCCTGTACTCCCTGTTCACGCACGACTGTACTGCTAAGCACAGCTCAAACAGCATCCTAAAGTTTGCTGACAACACGACCATCTTGGGCCACATCACAGACAACAACGAGGGCCACAGACAACAATGAGGGCCCACAGAGAGGAGGTAAAGGCACTAAACAGCTGGTGCCAGGAAAATAACCTCTCTCTCAATGTCAGCAAAACTAAAGAGATGATCGTGGACTACAGGAGACAGCGGGGGAGTGGACACCTCCCCATCCACATCGGTGATGCTGAGGTTGAAAGGGTCAGCAGCTTTAAGTTCCTCGGTGCACATCACTGAGGACCTTTCCTGGACTGCACACGGACACAATAACAAAGAAGGCCCACCAGTGGCTCTTTTTCCTGAGAAGACTGAGGAAGTTTGGCATGAACGGCAGCATCCTCACAAACTTCTACAGATGCACCATCGAGAGCCTCCTGACGGGCTACATTACAGTCTGGTACGGGAACTGTTCTGCCCACAGCCACAAATCACTACAGAGAGTGGTGAAGACGGCACAGCACATCACTGGCAACTGTCTCCCGGCCATTCAGGACATTTTCTACCGGCGGTGCCTGCGGAAGGCACGCAGCATCATCAAGG
The DNA here is from genome assembly GCF_053455715.1 of Rhinoraja longicauda. Classification (NCBI taxonomy): domain Eukaryota; kingdom Metazoa; phylum Chordata; class Chondrichthyes; order Rajiformes; family Arhynchobatidae; genus Rhinoraja; species Rhinoraja longicauda. The sequence goes on along the minus strand of NC_135968.1, from coordinate 26,685,597 downwards.
ACCACAGCCACCCAGCACGCAGGCTGTTCTCCTTGTTACCGTCAGGCAGACGATACAGGAGTGTGGCTGCGTGTACCACCAGGCTTAAGAACAGTTTCTACCATCAGGCCATCAGGCTTCTGAACTCATAAACACATTTCAAATCATATCTGTTGATTATTTTTAATATTGTCTTTTTACCTATTTTTAATATTGTCTTTTTACCTTAATAATGTCATTTTTAAAATCTTATTTATCCTTGGAATATTACTGCTGAGGTGACCCGTTGTCTTGTCAAATACATTTCATTGTACCGTTGACCCTGTGCCAATCTACATATGACAAATGATATTTATTATTATTATTATTATTATTATTATTATTATTATATAAGATGCTTTATTGCGCTCAAAATGCTTTAAGAGCTCAGCAAAATGAAAAAATACAATAATTGAACTTGCATTTCCCGGCTTTCTTCAAAGATTGGATTTTAAACAAAATCATAACAATGTGTTGGATACTGTTTGTCACGAGCTTTTCAACAATTTTTGATCAACTTTCAAATCCATGGCACTAGGTGGCAGTCTTGCACTTGATTGAAAGAAGCATGAAATATTTCTTTGAAATACATGCCCGTTTTTCAATAGCAGTGTTCCTTCCCTAATTCTATACTAAATTGCTAGTTATACCGACTACTTTGTTAAAAATAATTTAACTATAATTAAGAAAAAGAACTTGTGAATAATGCTGCGTATTAAACATCAATATTAAAATGAAACAATCTGCAATGAAATAGTATTTAAAATGCAAAATATTGTGTTCTGGTCAGATTATCCATTGGTACTTAGTAATTATTTTGCCCATCAGTGCACAACAGGTGTGTTGTCAACAAATATATTGGTTGCGCAATCTGAAGATATTTTTCTTTTATCTGGACTGTAATGTAACAATCAAAATGATACGTTGTTATGGGTAGAGCGATATATTTTTTTCAGAACAGAAAAGCCAATGATGAGGAAAGGCTATTTTATCCATTCAGGCTCATTAACTTCCTCAAATGGCATCTAACTGAGTTTTGAATTGCCAAGGTTTGAACCTCTTAAAAAAGCAATATGGAATTAAGTACAAGTATGAAACATCAATGTTTGGTATAATGCAGTTCATTTTTTCAAGAAAAAGTGTAAATGATGAATTTTACAATTGGGGTATCTTAACCAATATATTTCCATGAATAAAGGTATTCTAGGTGAGGGGTGTCACTATGTATAGTATATATTGATAAAAAGCAAGGCAATCCTACAGTATGTAAATTTGACATGCAAAAAAATATGGGTACATTTTGTGTAAGAAAGAACTGCAGATGCTGGTTTAAATTGAAGGTAGATACAAAATGCTGGAGTAACTCAGCGGGACAGGCAGCATCTCTAGAGAGAAGGAATGGGTGACGTTTCAGGTTGAGCCTTCTTCAGACTTTAGTACATTATAATACCAATTACATAACATTAGCTAATTCAATTTAAGGTATTGTGAGGTTGTGAAAGAAGCTTTGAAAATACAAATGTATTTTTCCTGACATTTTTGAAGAGAATGAGAATGCTGCATGTTAGAATTGCAGTTGTGATGAGAGACAAACTAGTTTTATTCTCGATTTGGAACAAAGAAGCTGATGAAAAATTTAGGAACAAAAATTAATTGTGGTGTACAATATTGATAGCTTGGCAAAGTTAAGGAAGGATTTGTTAGCTTCACTAAGAGGTCAAAAACTAGATGATGTAGATTTTCATTAATTGCCTGAAGGTTCAGTGCTGTAAGATGAAATATTTATTTTTCACCCAGTGGGGAACTGGAAATCCATTCCATGAGAATGTGGTGGAGAGAGAAAGCCTTGCCACATTTAAAATGTAGCTGGGATGAGCGTGTGAAAACTACAACTACAAGCCGACAGACCAAGAATTGGGAGGACTTCATTTGTCCTCCTGAAGGAAACAAATATTCTTTGTCATGTATTCTCTAATAAGAAAACATAGGGAAAGTTATTCCAATTTTCCAGAAGCTGATTGCCAAATATCTTCAGAACAGGAGAGGGAAGCAGAAATTGGAAGTTTGATAGAATTGGATCCACCAGCGCAAAGTTAAACCAGCAACATAATCACTGTCTGTTAACACCTTGAAATAATAGACACTTTCCAGCAAAGAACTCGACAGCGTTCAGTGTCCCAGATCAGATTCATTCACACCTTCAAACTGGACACCCTCATCAGCCCTAGGCTGATCTGGAATGGTTCGCTCAGAAGCGTGGAATAATTAAAAACATGCTAGCTCTTGAACTATGCTTGTTTCAAACATAATGCTGTTTTGCTGTTATAGCGGGTGCTGAGTAAAGAACTCTACCCATTTCACAAAAGCCAGGCTATTACAGAAGAAGACATGCTATCTTTCCATTCGTACCAATGAATATCTGACAGCCAATTACTCACATCTTCCCCCATCTCTGTACCAGCACTTAAAATATTAGCAGCTGTGACATGGCGAGCCTTCCCGGTCAGGAGTCTGGAGAATATTAATTTCTAAATCTACTGGTGCTTTCCTAGCAAATCTAGTCTTGCAACAGCCATCTCGTGCTGTGCAGACATTGATGATAATTGATCCCATGCTCATTCTGTTCCTTCCTCTGTGGAAGAGGTTAGCAATGAACTGGCTGTCCAACAAGTAGCAAATGGACTGAATTGCAATGACACATTTCCCTGCACTTCTCCAGCACAGCACTGGACTTGCTGTTTTAATAATGCCTGTCACTGTTACCATGCTGGGGACTTGAGGCATTGCTTGGCATCATCAGAGGAGATGTACTGCTCTGTCAGACTGGATTAAATTTGGACATGGACACAAGATGCAAAATAAAACAAATGTTAAATTTCAATAGACCAGTCGTGCTCCTTTCTAATTTTTTTTGTTGCTATATTGGATAAATCCTCTTGTTGCAGGCATAGTGTTTATAATTGCAAATTATATCCATGGTGTGCAGAATTGTTTCATTTCCAATAGATGCCAAATTGTTTCATTTCCAATAGATGCCAAATGTTTACAATTGGTTTAACTGTAATGGAAATTCAAACTGACCAACTATATTACTAAATTATCCCATCCAGTGTTAGGTTAACCAATATAATAGGATAAAATATTATTATTAATGGAATCACAGAAGCTATTCAAACTCCAACTTAAAAATACATTTATGGGCCAATGCAATAGAATTGCCCACTCTTCGTATGCTAATGGTTATGTATAAATTGATTAATGAACAAAATAATAGTGACTTATGGAATGGGGCCAAATAGTGCGAGATGCAGTAAATTGTCATTTTCATGATAAATTGCAGTGATTTATTGTTTGTCAAATTCTGAGATGTTTTTTGTTTTGTAGTGAGTCCAAATCAAAGTGCTCGATCATGCAAGACTCCCTGCTCCCTCAGAGCAACGTGTTCAAATTGTACAAGCCAGGGTGTGGAATGCATGTGGTGCAGCAGTGCTCGGCGTTGTGTGGATTCCAATACCTACGTCATCTCTTTCCCATATGGACAATGCATGGAGTGGCAGACTACAAATTGTCTTTGTAAGTATTTGATAATTTACTTCCTCTAAATTAATCTCTGTTTATGATAACTCAGATGGCCTCAATCTTCTTGATGGTGCAGCGGTAGAGTTGCTGCCAGACACCCAGGCTTGATCCTGACTATGGGTGTTGTCTGTACGGAGATAGTACGTTCTCCCCGTGACTTGCGTGGGTTTTCTCCGGGTTCTCCGGTTTCTTCCCACGCTCCAAAGACGTGCAGGTTTGTAGGTTAATTGGCTTGGTATAAATGTAAATTGACCCTTGTGTGTGTAACATTGGGTACGTGTAAGGGGATCGCTGGTCGACACGGACTCAGTGGGCCGAAGGGCCTGTTCCACGCTGTTTATCTGAACTAAACTAAAACTTCTCATTGGAGTCAAATAGCCCAGGGTTGCTACTCGTCTGAGCCCTTCAATAGCTTGTACTGGAAATACACGCATGAATAATTTTTTTGGGATGGTAGAGTAGTTGCTTGAGATGGACATTCAGAAGTGCTTGAAGTGAGGAGCCAACAAGTAGGTGAAATTTCATAATACAGTGCAAGTGATTTAAAATGTCACAAAATAACACAGGATCAATCGGCATCCACTGTTATAATGAAAAGAATTCTGACAGTAACTTCTGAGGTACGTGTGGCTCAATGCAAAAGTTGCTGTCAGTGATTTCTTGCTTCTCCACGGGGAACATTGTCTTAAGACTTTCTTTACCATAACCTTCAGAAACCAGTGAATGAAAAAGAACTTCACTTAATTATGAACCAGTCTCACTGTATCTAACACAAAAACCCTTTGAGAATCGTACATTCTGTTGCAAGAAGCTGCAAGCTGATTTAAAATAGTTTTCTATCTTTCTAGCAAACAACTTTGTGACTCATGTTAAAAAAAATACTCTTACATTGGTGTTCACCTCAGATATTTAACATTTTTGGAGAGTTTTAAAGTATTTTAAAATTTGACTTTATTTCCACTTCTCCCTTTAATCCCTGTATAAATCTTCACATCCAAGATGTTCAAAAACGTTGGTTTCAAAAATCATACTTCCACTAGTTTGCTGGCTGCATTGCCAATGATTGATTTATACTCTGGAATAATAGAAATTATTGGCTGGATTGCACAATGAGATCTGACTATCTGTCCTTTGGTCTTACTGCAGTATACAAAAGTAAACTAAAACAAAATTGAAGCCCTTTTGTGATTTTTCAAGTTTTTTTAAGGCAAGGGTTGAATATGGAACCTGATGCTTTTTTTATGGAATATGAGAAAGAAATAGGATGATCTATAGCCTTTAGGTAACCCAGCAGTTTATATCTGTGTGCAGAAGTTCATTATTTTTACTTACTTACACAGACAACAAAATAATTCTATTAAAGTGACTTAATGATATTATTGCAGATCACCTCATTCTATTGTGTGCCATAGTGATATGTGAATGGCACATTGAAAGTGGTTTTCTCGCAAAGCATTGTACAGAAATTTAATTTTGATTCTGGTAATTTTATTATGAGCTACCCAGCAGGTTATTAACTTTGAATAAAACTGTAACTTGAAGTGGATTAATGTCGTGTTTCATGCATGGGTATTTTAATTTGCAATAGTGAACGCGTTTCAGCCAAACTAAAACATTATTAAAAGCTTCAGGTTCCTTTTGTGAAGTATGACCGAGCATTTCAAGGGATCGTGTGCTTGTAGAACAAAAACAGAATCAAAATTGGCCCAATCTTGCCAGTGATATGAAATTTAATCATCAGAAGACCATTCATTTCACTGTTTTAAACTCTTGTCTGTGCTAACTCTTGTTGTAGCAATTCAAAACTACTCCAATGCCTAATGATTCTATTTCTTTCTCCTTTCAAAAATGTATGCAATTCAAAAATGTATACTTCATCAATCTCTGAAGCAAAGCATTCCATCCCTCGAAGCTTTTGTGTCAAAAACTCTTTGTTATTCTATATTCACGCTCACCACAAAACCTGCCAGATGAAGGGTTTAGAGACAGAGAGATACAACGAGGAAACAGGCCCTTCAGCCCACCGAGTCTGCGCCGACCAGCGATCCTCGTGCACTTGCTCCAACCCACACATTGGGGATAATTTACAAATTTCTCAAAGCTACTTAACTACAAACCTGTACGTCATTGCAGTGTGGGAGGAAATTGTAGCACCCAGGGAAATCCCACGTGGTCACAGGGAGAACAGACAAACTCCATGCAGACAGCACCTGCAGTGAGGATTGAACCCGGGTCTCTGGTGATGTAAGGCAGCAACTCCACAGCTGTGCCAATGTGCTGCCCGGGACATATATTTTTCAAATTAACTGCTTATACAAAAATGCTTTTGTGCCTCTTTGCTCTGGGGCAAATAGTTCCAGTGTCCAAGGTCATATCACGTGTCGAATGTTTTTGCATCACCTTTCTGGTTATTCCCAGGAATATAATATAATTTAGAATTTGCATCATCTTATTTCCTGAAAGCACCCACCAGAACATCACTAAATGTTAACATTTCAGATCGGTTATTTCCAATCTTGGCACTTTGCCTCCTCCTCACATCTTCCAGGCTCCTTGGTAGGCTATAGCCTCTTGTACTGCTGAGTATATAAAGTGCCTACACTATTTGATATCTTTGCCCCTGCCCCTGTATTATTATTTGTCTTTATATAGCAAATGTAACCTCTTACAGTCTTCACATTCCTGTAAGTGTTGTGGTAGTTTTCATTGCAATCCCTCTTTGATAGTTAGAATATGTTGACTCTCTTTAATGCTCATAATTTTAATCAAAGGGAGGCAGGAATACTTGTTAAATTTGTGAAGAAATGTTTGTTGATGATAAACAGGGATTTAAATTAAAGCACGATAATGACAACAGTTTCAAATCAGAACTAATTTGGAGAATGGGGAGCATGGATTAAAAGGTGGAATTCCTGAAAATGCTGGATCGCACTTGGAGGAAAATGTGAGACAATAGGGGGAAGGAGAGATTATGAAGAAATCATTCAGGAAGCAAAGCATATTTTTTGAATTATCATTTAGTATAGATTCGGGTCATATGTTAATTTAAACACTTATTAGAAGAAAGAATGAAACAGAAGTGAAGTTCCAGCACTTGACATACTTCAATAATTGATGCTGGTAAAAACGTGACTTTTTATGGCCAAAGAAAATTTGTCCGTTGTGCTCTGCTCTGAGGTTATTTTTGTAAATGCAGTTTGCTAAGGCAATCCAATTCAGATTGTTTAAGAAAATAATCTGGCTCGTGTCTGAGAAGATTGTTTATCTATTCAATTAATTTTATGTTGCGTTATCATTGTAATTTTCTTTTAAAGAGTTCAGAGCTTTTATTAACTATAAATGTTCTACAAATGAATGTCCTAGTAACTGGAAAGCACAGATTAAAATCATCTCAGGATGAACTGATAGAAAACTACTTGCTTCCAAATTGTGGCCTTGTTAAAACACTGTTTTAACTTGTCATTGACATCAAAGCACATAAGCCACAATAATTGATTTCATATCTGAGGCATCAGAAGACTTTGTTCATCTGAAAACCTTCGCATTGGAAAGAATTTATGAAAATATTAATGTTGAAAGCCCGTTTTCCTCATGAAAAGGCAATTACTGTAATAAGCGATGTAGTGACAGGGAGCGTTGTTGCCTTTTCACATTTTGACACATTGATGTGACTGAAAATAGCTTTATGTTGTGGATTTCTATTCATCTAGATTTCCTGTTTACCCCTTGAGCTTAAAATGCTCTTCATTATGACCACATGACATGTAACCTCGAACGTCCAAAAAAATGCCTTGTCCTACGTTATTCTGTGCAACGACAATTTAGAAATAAATTTGTAATAACTGATTGCACAACGTGGGCAGCACAGTGACATAGCGGTAGAGCTCCTACCTTAGTGCCAGAGACCTGACTAAGGGTGTTTGTATGGAGTTTGTACATGCTCCCAGTGACCTGCGTCAGTTTTTTACCCGAGATCTTCGGTTTCCTCCCACACTCCAAAGACGTATGGGATTGTAGGTTACTTGGCTTGGTATCAATGTAAAATTGTCCCTAGTGTGTGTAAGATAGTGTTAATGTGCGGGGATCGCTGGTCGGTATGGACTCGATGGGCTGAAGGGCCTGTTTCTGCTCTGTATCTCTAAACTATACTAAACTAAACTAAACCATTTGGGACACTTGTTTTAGGTATCCAAATATATTTATCTTATTACAAGGTTGATAGTTGCTGAATTAGAAAATAGATTTGGAAGAGGTAGGTTGATTGAGAAACAGAGTTACTGTGCCCTCCATAATGTTTGGGACAAAGACCCATCATTTATTTATTTGCCTCTGTACTCCACAATTTGAAATTTGTGGTTAAAGTGCACATTGTCAGATGTTATTAAAGGGTATTTTTATACATTTTGGTTTCACCATGTAGAAATTACAGCTGTGTTTATACATAGTCCCCCCATTTCAGAGCACAATAATGTTTGGGACGCATAGCTTTACGGGTGTTTGTAATTGCTCAGGTGCGTTTAAATGCCTTCTTAATGCAGATATAAGAGAGCTCTCAGCACACTAGTCTTTCCTCCAGTCTTTCCATCACCTTTGGAAACATTTATTGCTGTTTATGAACATGAGGACCAAAGTTGTGCCAATGAAAGTAAAAGAAGCCATTATGAGACTGAGAAACACGAATAAAACTGTTAGCGATATCAGCCAAACCTTCGGCTTACCAAAATCAACTGTTTGGAACATCATTAAGAAGAAAGAGAGCACTAGTGAGCTTACTACTCGCAAAGGGACTGGCAGGCCAAGGAAGACCTCTACAGCTGATGACAGAAGAATTCTCTCTATAATAAAGAAAAATCCCCAAACACCTGTCCGACAGATCAGAAACATTCTTCAGGAGTCAGGTATGGATTTGGCAATGACCACTGTCCTCAGAAGACTTCATGAACAGAAATACAGAGGCTACACTGTAAGATGCAAACCACTGGTTCATCACAAAAATAGGATGGCCAGGTTACAGTTTGCCAAGAAGTACTTAAAAGAGCACCCACAGTTCTGGAAAAATGGTCTTGAGACAGATGAGACGAAGCTTAACTTATATCAGAGTGATAGCAAGAGCAAAGTATGGAGGAGAGAAGGAACTGCCCAAGATCCAAAGCATACCACATCATCTGTGAAACACGGTGGTGGGGGTGTTATGGCCTGGGCATGTATGGCCACTGAAGGTTCTGGCTCACTTATCTTCATTGATGATACAACTGCTAATGGAAGTAGCATCATGAATTCTGAAGTGTATAGACACATCCTATCTGCTCAAGTTCAAACAAATGCCTCAAAACTCATTGGCCAGCGGTTCATTCTACAGCAAGACAATGATCCCAAACATACTGCTAAAGCAACAAGGTTTTTCAAAGCAAAAAAATGGTTAATTCTTGAATAGCCAAGTCAATCACCCGATCTGAACCAATTGAGCATACCTTTTATATTCTGAAGAGGAAAGTAAAGGGGACTAGCCCCCAAAACAAGCATAAGCTAATGATGGCTGCAATACATGCCTGGCAGAGCCAGAGAAGACACCCAGCAACTGGTGATGTCCATGAATCGCAGATTTCAATCAGTTTTTGCATGCAAAGGATATGCAGCAAAATACTAAACATGACTACTTTCATTTACATGACATTGCTGTGTCCCAAACACGATGGTGCCCTGAAATGAAGGGACTATGTATAAACACTGCTGTAATTTCTACACGGTGAAACCAAAATGTACAAAAATGACCTTTATTAAAATCTGACAATGTGCACTTTAATCACATGTGATTTTTTTCTATTACAAATCTCAAATTGTGGTGTACAGAGGCAAATAAATAAATGATGGTTCTTTGTCCCAAACATTATGGAGGGCACTGTAAGTATTAGGCACATAGTCATTTTCGGTTCTGGATTGAATGTTAGAAAATGTAAATATATTTGGAAATGAAGATAATTTGATTAACTACGAGGAAATGTTCGGCTTCCATTTGAATGCCTGCCACCCAACTCCCTGCTGACTTTGGAAGATGTGGCCAAAAGTACAGATGAAAAATTATTATCTGTGGAAGTAAAAGCTATTTAACAAGAATTTGTGTGAAATTAATAGTCAGTTTACTGTGTAAGACATTGCAAGGGGATATCTGTACATTGGTGAGACCAAATATAGACTTGGCGACCGTTTCGCTGAACACTTATGCTCGGTCCACTGAGGCCTACGAGACCCCCCCCCGGTTGCTAATCATTTCGACTCCCTTTCCCATAAGGGTCATAAAATTTAACTTGTATTACATTGTTTTACAATATATAAATTTTATACGCAGATAGATACTGCTGGGGCTCCTGATATAATGAACTAAAAAAAAAAGGAACTCTGGAGCGAAAGGTGTCTTATACACAATTTGTGAATTTATTTTTGAATTGGAAGTTTTTTGTTGCATGTTGAGATTGCAATGAACTTTGTATTTTGAAATTGCCTGTATCACCACGAGCGCTTAACTAAGCATACAAATCCTTAACTGCTGAGTTACTCCAGCACTCTGTTTCATTTTATGTAAACCAGCATCTGCAATTTGTTACATCTGCCAAATAAACACCTCCTCTCTCTCCCAATTGGAGCTGAAAGGAGAATATTTAACTTGTAGCTTTGCCAAGTAATGCCCTAGTCAAGCAAATTCTAATTTTAATGACAAAGCAAATACATTAGCTCACCTTGTAATGGCACTGGTTCTCATAAACTAGCCTCCAGCAATGTGTAATCTGCTGATATTGCAGTAAGATTTTGCTAAGTAAGAAGTTTGCATCATCTTTAAGGATTTTTAAAAGTTCAAAGCACCAAAAAATCCAAGTATTTAATGAGTAGTAATAACTCTATAGTATTTCATATAATAAAGTGGTAAAAAGGACATAATGGAAGTGCCTTAACCAGATAAGCATTGCTGAAATGAGTATCGCTGAAAGCATTGCTGAATACAGTAAAAAACTGTGAAAACCTGGTGGATTTGGAGCATATAAATGGTTAGAAAAGCAGAGTTAGTGTTTTAGGTCAAAGATCTTCAACATGAAATGTTCCCACAATTGTTGTCTGATTTGATAACATTTTCCAGCAATCTGATAAAATTTTCCAGCAATTCCCAGCATCTATACTTTATTATATTTCAAATAAGCTGCACTGGCAAGGCAAAGCAAAGCATGCAATTGTGACTAGTTCAACTTTTGATAATTTCTATCAAGTAGATATTGCGAATTTCTCCAAGTAGGATAGCATAATGTTGTCTAACAATGCACCTAAATTGCTGTAATTCTTCCACTTGTTTTACTAGATTATTGTGCTGGGAGATGCATTTACTTTATATGGCATGTTTTCCTCACAATTGAATCACTGACCACTCTGTTCCTAAATTTGATCACTTTTTGTTTTATTGTTTTGAGTGATTTGTCGGCCTGCTTTTCATCAAAAAATGAATGCTAATGGTGTCTGGTGGTTTATTAAAGGTGGCATTCTAAAATATTACATTACATATTTCCATATGTACATGGCTGAGAATAAATTGGGAGGAAGTACAATTGGTTTCCCATTCTTGAGAATAAATCAAATTGGAAATTAATTTCATTGTATGTATATCAGGATGTGGTGAACATGTTCTAGCTGTACTGTGAATCCTGAGATCTATGGTAGAAAGATCAAGGAAAGGAATATTCTGAGACCATGGATGTTGTTAATGCAGAACCAATATATGAATATTGTATAATGTCCAAAGATTTACAAAATACATAGTGAAAAGGAAATCGTTATTTTGCAAGTCTGCTAACTTGATGTTGATGGAGGATTCATTTGAAATTGAAATTTGAGTGAAAATTATGTCTGTGAAATTTTGATTTGAAATTCAAAGTTTTCCAATTTTCTCTTTTTTGCTTGCACAGCTCAAAATTGTTCTGGACTTCGTACATGTGAACAGTGCTTAGAGCACCCAGGTTGTGGATGGTGCAATGATCCCACTAACACAGGAAAAGGGCAATGTCTTGAAGGCTCTTCAAGAGGACCAATGAAATCTGCAGGGAAGAATACCCAGGAAATGACACTCGATACAGCTCTTTGTCCAAAAGACAAAAACAATGAATGGGCTTTTATTCAGTGCCCAGGTAGGCATATTGTGAAGCACTTTTTACTATGTCGCTTTGAATTATACCCAAGTATAAATTAGGACTACAGTGGAGATACAAGGAACTGCAGAACTGCTGAAACACAAAGTGGTGGAGTAACTCTTTTGAGTAAAACACATAATCTAAAAAATGGTACCGAAACAAAATGTCACCTGTCCATGTCCTCCAGAGATACTGCCTGACCTGCTGCATTACTCCAACAATTTGTATTTTAATTAAAGCTTCAGTATTGGAGTAGTGAATTCATTAAAAAATTAATTTGTGTATTTTAATAATTAGTGTAGCGTGTGGTAATGCAAGACAAGCACATCTTATTCATTGGTTTAGTGTTTTAGTGTAAGTGGCTTTTGTTAATACATGGGCTATGCTTGGATTCATCGATACGTGAATTAAAAATGTGTCTGATCTGAAATGAGGTTCATCCAATTTCTTATCTTGCCAATGCACAAAGAAGCCTAAATGAATGAAAATACGACTTGTAATTCTTTAATGGACCATTATGATGAAGACATGTTAGTACCTGTAGCGGCAACTTTAGTCTTCCCTATAAAGCCCCAAAGCTTACCTTTTGATGAAGGTAAGGGAGTGATATTTCTTCCACGCAAATAACAACAGAAAGATCTTCACAGCGTCTCAGTATCATTAATCGTTTATTGAAGCAATAATAGAAAGATTGGCATATCCATTGTATCAATCTGTTTGTTAATCTGTTAGGATCTTATTATTTTATCCTCGTTCCTTCGTGACCTGTTACTGCTAAGACCCTATATCTCAGCAGACTTCCATCGTATGGCTACTAAACCCTGTGTTCAGTAGACTCCTCGTTGTCATACTGAAGCATTACGTCAGTGCTGGGCAAATTATACTCAATAATCTCACCCCGCCATGGCACCACCCAGGCCATATACATAAATTCCGACATTCATCTCAGGACAACCCCCTGGTGTCCAAAAATAATACAACAGGATACAAAGAATATAATAATATGCTAAGAAAGCTAATAAACACAAAATGGCTCCCTAACTGTTCTAACTATATAACAAAACAATTACAAATAAACATTAAAAGAAGCCATAAAAACTTCATACATAATCAAAATAGCATGCACTATATATTGCCATCTATTCTACTATAGTGATTCTACAATCTTCAAAACCACCAGACTTTGCTGTAATCAGGTATCAGTTTCCAGGAGCAGACATATCCTTGTTATCGGTCTTTCCAAGATGTTGCTCTTAGTCTGAAGTCGAACAGTACGTACAAAACCTTGTGCATCTGGTATAGTCTCCAATATTCTGCCCATTAGACAGAAACTTCTTCCAGCATAAGAAGTGGTCTGCTGTCAGTCCTCTTGATGCTTCATCTGCAGGATTTTCTTTTATACTAACTTATCTCCATTGTGATACATCAGTAACATCCCTTGCAAAAGAGATTCTGTTTGCTACAAATGTTTGAAAGCGTTTGGTTTTGGTGTTGATGTACTTAAGCACAGTTGTGCTATTGGTCCAGAAGATGGATTTGTCCAGTTGAAGCTGTAATTCTTTTCACAGCATTGTGTCAACTCTAGATTTTCCCATTATGAAGTCGTGATTGTATTGCTTGTCCAGAAGCTCCTCTTGGCTTGAAATGGATATTCGATTGACAGGAGCGGCAGGGCAGCCATTTCCATCCCCTCTCAGTTCACCATCCAGGGTAGTTTCAATTGCAACAGAGATTTCTGGATGATCATCTTGTTTCGCCAGTGATGGATTCATTTAGTTTTCCACCATCGACAAAAACTGTAGAGTTCTATGTGAAACGAATCTTTTCAATTTACTTTGGTTGAAATGTCTTCAAGGTGTGCTGGATTTTCTGGTGCAGGATCCCTTGAATTTTCCAGTTCTATCATTTCTTGATCCGAAGATTCACGGTTTTCTGGTGCTACTTCAGAGTTGGTCTCAGTCATCTCTGTGTTCAGACAAGTATTTTCAGGACCAGATTCTCCAGCCAATGGATCAGCTTGGATCCCTTTGGAGGAGATGCAAGTTTCATCACCGGCCCCGATACGGTCACACGTCTGAGATGGAAGAGCAGCATCACCCGCAACTGCACTTGGCATTTCATTCTGTTCTGGTTTCTTTCCCTTGTCCTTTTGTTCAATATGAAGTATTTCAGAATTATCTTCTTGCACCTCTGCTTCTACAGGCTCTGTAGTTATTGCCAAACTGCTTTTGGCTGTTTGTGGCTTTTCTCTTGCGTTAGCAAAGGTAGGGCCATTGACAGTTCCTCCTTTCAAATAAGAGTTCATCCCATCAGCTACTGTTGAGCTGTATCTTGATTTCCTAGTCTTGTCTTGGCTGCTGCCATTGCAGCATCTAGTTCCAATCGTTCCTTCCGTCTTCTCAGCTGTTCCTTCTCCATTTCCAATTGTCTTCTCTTCCTGTTGAGCTCCATTTCCAATTACAGTTCCTGTGCCTCAATCTCATAACTGTCTTTCATGAAGGCAGCCTGTTCTGCGAGAACAGCCCGGTCTGCCTTAGCCTTCATACGAGCAGAATGCGTCCAAGACGCACGAGATGAAGAACGAAATTTGAAGATCAATTTAGAGTTTGAGACATTTAAAGCACTGCCTTCAGGTCCAATGATATCTACGTTTACACGACTCTGTTGTGTAGCACTCTCAGCAATGGAGTGTGTAGTTTGATGACCATCCTTAGTACCTAACTTCTAACCCCGATAAACGTTTCCACTGTTTGGTGAATCCACTGATTTTGCTTTTCAAGCTCATCTTCAGGCAGTGGTAACTTTACCAGTGCTTCCTTGATTAATTGAACCAGGTTAGATTGTACTCCATTTATATTTTCACCAGATTCCATGTTCTCTTTCATCATTTCTATTAACTTGGTAACTTGTTTATTTCTTGAGTTTTTCTGTTTTTCTTCTTCACTCACTCTGGCTTTTCCAGGAGGCAACCCACTCCAAGACGTAAGAGAACTGAAGAGTCACCTACTGAAGAAAAACCATTGTCCCTTTGGGAATCCATTCTGATGGCACCACCTGCTGGCCGAACATCAGATTTATGTACAAGCATACTTGTACGTCAATATCCCTTTAAGACTTATTGGCGCAAAATCATATCTTTGGAATTCGAAACAAGCTGATAACTTGCGTTGCTTAAGGTCATTTCTTTGTTCTCAGCATTTTTCAGCCGTAGTTTTCTTATACAACTTCTGAAACACAGCTTATTATCTTACCCTCGTTACTTTGTGACCTGTTGCTGCTAAGACCCTATATCTCAACAGGCTTCCATCGTATGGCTACTAAACCCTGTGTTCAGTAGACTCCTAGTTGTCACACTGAAGCATTAGTCAGTGCTGGGCAAATTATACTGATAATCTGACCCTGCTCATGGCACCTCCCAGTCCATATACGTAAACTCGAACATTCATCTCAGGACCACTCCCTGGTGTCCAAAAATAATACAGCAGGATACGAAGAATAGAATAATATGCTAAGATAGCTAATATACGCAAAATGGCTCCTACAGTACCTTGAAGCAAAGTGAGAGGAGTGAAATGTAAATCCAGAGGGAGAGATGTAGGAGGGAGACAGGGGGATGGGGAGAGAAGGGGGATAAAAGGGAAATTAAGATCTTGGAGATGGGTGTATGAAGATAAGGAAAGGAGCAGTGTGATGGGGGGGGGGGGGGGGGGGGGGGAGGAGTGAGAGTGAGAGAAATGGATGTTCTCTTTCCATGCACAGGAAAGAGCAAAGGGTTAGAAGGTATTATTGAAATTGGATAATTCAGTGTTCGTACCGTTGGGTTGTAAGGTATCCAAACCGAATATGAGGTGCTGTTTCTCTCATGTGCATGAGGCCTCCTTCTGGCAATGGAGTCCTTTTGGCTAGGACAGAAAGGTCAGTATGGGAAGGGAAGTTAAAAATTGTTAACAAATGAGTGATCCAGCAGGCCTTGACGGACGGAACACAGTGTTTGGCAAAATGGTCACCAAGTTTATGCTTGGTCTCACCGATGTAAAGGAGGCCACATTAGTAGCAATGATTGCAGTCGATGAGGTTTGAAGAAATGCATTTGAACCTCTGACTATCCTGGAAGGGCTGCTGAGGACACTGGATTGTGGTGATGGAGGAGGTGTCGGGTCAGGTGTTGCATCTTCTGCAGTTGCACGGGAAATTACCTGGGGAAGGGGCGTGTTGAGTGGGAAAGGATGAGAGCCCTGTAACTACACATAGATCTCCATTGAGGGAATGCTTGTTGAGACCAGGATATCTGCTGAATACAGAATACAGAATAGCTTTATTTGTCATTCGTTTTACCGAACGAGATTAATTTGCCAGCAGTACAAAAAACAAAAAACACAAGACACAACAACCCCAACACAAAACATCCATCACAGTGACTCCAAACACCCCCTCACTGTGATGGAGGCAAAAAAAACTTCCTCTCTCTTCCCCCATGCCCCTCCCACGGACAGACAGCTCGACCCCTACCGAGGCGACCGACCCGCACAGCCCCCGCAAGGAGATGGAAAGTCCCCACGGCCGAGCCGCACCGGGCGATGGAAAGCCCCGTGGCCGAGCCGCACCGGGCGCTGTTAAGTCCCGCAGCCGTGCCGGGCGATGGAAGTCCCCGCGGCCGAGCGGCACTGACGCTGTTAAGTCCCGCGGCCGTATCGGGCGATGGAAGGCTCTGCGGCCGAGTCGGGCCGGGCGATGGAAAGTCCCGCGGCCGTGCCGGGCGATGGAAGGCCCCGTGGCCGAGCCGCACCGGCGCTGTTAAGTCCCGCGGCAGTACCGGGCGATGGAAGGCCCCGCGGCCGAGCCGGGCCGGGCGATGGAAAGTCCTGCGGCCGTGCCGGGCGATGGAAGTCCCCGCGGCCGAGCCGCACCGGCGCTGTTAAGTCCCGTGGCAGTACTGGGTGATGGAAGGCCCCGCGGCCGAGCCGCACTGGGCGATGGAAAGTCCCGCGGCCGAGCCGCGCCGCGCTGGAAATTCCTAAGGCCGTACCAGGCGATGGAAAATCCCGCAGCCGTACCGGGCGATGGAAAATTCCGCGGCCGAGCCGCACCGGGCGATGGAACGCCCCGCGGCCGAGCCGCACCGGGCGCTGTTAAGTCCCGCGGCCGAGCCGCACTGGGCGATGGAAGGCCCCGCGGCCTCGCCTCGCCCCGAGGAAGAGACCTAAAAAAAGAAAGACCCCCCCCCATCACCCCCCCCCCCCACATACACAGCCAAAAACAAAACACCCCAACACCAACATACAAACAAAAAAGGACAAAGGACAAACAGACTGCCAGCGAGCCGCAGCCATTAGGTGCCGCCACACGTGACCATTAATGGTTTGATCCATGAAATCAACAGTGAGCAATGGGCATGATTGAACTCTAATATTGTGACTAATCCCGATTCAGTACACTAAGTTAAAAAAAACAAAGTTAGATGCAGGAACTGATAACGTTCAGTACTCAATTTCCTCCAAGAGGAATGAAAATTGTTTATCGGGAGTGATTTTGAGTTGAAAGTTTGGTTGGTATTGGTACTACATTTTTATCTGGCTCAGTTTATGATATTTTTGAATCTTTGTTCCACAAAGAATTATATAATGTAACAGTGGAATATATCTCCGACAAACATTGAACAAAATCCAGCAGCATGCCTGGAAATAGGTTCAATGGTCTTATTCACGCAAATAAGTAATGTCAATTTCATAATAAAATATATTACATAGTGCATCACTCAAATGACATGTTCAGAAAATTAAGACCCATGACATTAAAATTATTGTTAAGGATGAAAGGGTGCTTGAAGAGATATAGTTCAAATTACTGTTTAGCTATTGAGGTTATACCTGATGCTGTGCCCAAGAAATTTGTTGGAATGTCTGTATTGAATATACCTCAGATATTAGCACACAGGGAGCAATATCAATGTTGGCTAATGCTGTCACACTGGCAAGCTGTGAGGGAGATAGTAAAAGATAGCAGGAGAAAAACTTCAAGGGATTTCGTTGATAGGTGGCAAATGCAGTTCACAGTAGATAAATGTTGGCTGCCACATTTGGGTGATTTAAAAGAGGATAAAATAGAAATTGCTTCCAAACATTGAAAGCTTAGAGGAACAGAGAGAGAAATAATAAGTGGAATGTTTAAAGGACTACTATACGTGGGAAATATGAGGGCGTGCAGCGTAGGTTTACTAGGTTAATTCCCGGAATGGCGGGACTGTCATATGTTGAAAGACTGGAGCGACTAGGTTTGTATACACTGGAATTTAGAAGGATGAGAGGGGATCTTATCGAAACGTATAAAATTATTAAGGGGTTGGACACGTTAGAGGCAGGAAACATGTTCCCAATGTTGGGGGAGTCCAGAACCAGGGGCCACAGTTTAAGAATAAGTGGTAGGCCATTTAGAACAGAGATGAGGAAAAACTTTTTTAGTCAGAGAGTTGTGAATCTGGAATTCTCTGCCTCAGAGGGCAGTGGAGGCCAATTCTCTGAATACATTCAAGAGAGAGCTAGATAGAGCTCTTAAGGATAGCGGAGTCAGGGGGTATGGGGAGAAGGCAGGAACGGGGTACTGATTGAGAGTGATCAGCCATGATCGCATTGAATGGCGGTGCTGGCTCGAAGGGCTGAATGGCCTACTCCTGCACCTATTGTCTATTGTCTATTGTCTATATTATAGGGGGACATGCAAGATTGTCAGTTCATGGGGAAAGATTGTTTGGATAATAAGGAGAATATAAATCTGGTAACAATCTGAATAGATATACTTGCAGTTTCTATGGTCAATTTTAACCATTCCATTGAAGAGGTTGGAACCTTGCGTAAAATACGTTAAATGGTATCAGGGATGCAGTTGTGATGGTGAGATAATCGGAAACTCTTTCATCAAGCAGAGAAAAATCAAATAGAACTGTTCAACATGATAGAGGAGACAATTTAATGGAATATGATTTCCATTGTCTGTTTATCTATATTAATATTTAAAGAAAGTTAGAAGATTTAGGAGACCTATTTGTGTAAAAAGTTATTGTTAAAAGGAGTATACATTTTGAAATGGCATCAAGAACATTATTTTGATGCAATTGCAAACAAATGAAACATGCAAATATTTAATGTACTGAAGACACTAGGTGATTGGCAGAAAAATACAAGATCTGTTTAATCTGTGAACTGTTCATCCATTTAAATCTCAAAAGGTTTTGCAGTTCTTCACTAGTACTGCCCTCCCCTCTATCGAAGGGATCTACAGGAGTCACTACCTCAAAAAGACTGGACAGGTAGTAACCCTAGGGCAACCCCGTATATTTCATAATAGCTGGTTATGGAATGGTGTTGGGAGAGATGTGAGATCAGCAAGCATTGTTAATCAGAGCCAGATGATTTTTAATGTTTAAAATTTAAAAGGTACTGGCACTTTTAACATTGCCATTTGATTGGAAGTTAAGTTGTCTTTTATTTTCATTTATCTAATGAGGCTACTATTTCACGAAATCACTGTGAAGAAGTTAGAAGATGGAATGAGTCTGACAAGTAAGGTCGATGAACTGAGAGCATTGATTAGCACACCGGGATATGATATTATTGTAATTGAATATGGTTGAAGGAAGGGCAGGCCTGACAAAAATGTGTGTATTCAGTGGTAAATTTCATGAATCAAGGACCATTTACCTCTTACGGCCATTCCCTCTTCCCCTTTCGGGCAAAAAGCATGTGCCACCAGATTCAGAAACAGCTTCCCCACTGTATTCTGACTACTGAACAGATCAAGGGTGTCGTCCCGATTTCTCAATCCAACCTGTTTTAGCCCTTGCATTTCTTCTTTCTATCTTTGCAGCTGCAACACTGTCATTTAGTAACACTTTATTCTGCACTTTGGTTAATTTTCTCTTCACACTGACTGCTGTAGTTGTGTAAGACTTGATTGTCCGAAGCCAAAATGTGACATCGGTGAGATTCTGAACCCCCCCCCCCCCCTTTCAATTGGATTGTTATTATCGTGCCTATTAATTATTTGAGATTTTTTTTGTCGTGGGAATAAAGCCTTGTTCCAGGTAGAAATTTTGCAAAACAGAATACCCTGTGGTATCTTGAAAAGGTTTTTTTAACACTTATGTTTATGTGTACATTGTGATGAAAGTCGTATTTTAATTTGCTAGATTTGACAACTACTGCATAATACTTATTAATATTTTTAAATATTATGCTGAATTGTATATTTGCAAATTAAAAACAATGCATGGGTATATATTGTTAAATATATCAATAATTTCCTTGTGAACTTTCATTGGAACTTTCCTAATAATAACCTTCATTCTGTTGCCAGCTATTTAGAATTTAACTGCATCTCCTTTGGTGTACTGTGTCTAAAACATACCATAGCTTCAATAGAGAGATGCATGATGGCTTTGACCTAAAGTGAAAAGCTTTAATAGCAAGAATTAATTGTTTTTAATCAAAGTTGTCATCATCTTTTGTATTGTTATGGCAATAGCAGAGGAGGTGCAAGTTAGTTTTATGTGGAAGTTTGATAGCCTGTTAATGGCATCTGGAAGAACTAAGTAGATTCCTCCATGGAATGTACATTTAGTGCTGGAGCTTCCATGTGGTTCATTACTTTAATCATAAGTTCATAATTGACAGTAGCTGAATTTGACCATCGGCCAATCAAGTCTACCCCGCCATTCAATCATGTCTGATCTAACTCTCCCCCTCAACCCCATTCTCCTGACTTCTCATTCCTGGGATCATTCTCGTAAACCTCCCCTGGACCCTCTCCAGCGCCAGCACATCCTTCCTCAGATATGAGGCCCAAAATTGCTCACAATACTCCAAATGCGGCCTGACCAGTGCCTTACAAAGCCTCAGCATTATAACCCTGTTTTTGTATTCTAGTCCTCGAAATAAATGCTAGCATTGTATTTGCCTTCCTTACGACTGATTTGGCTTGCAAATTAATTTTTTGCAATCCTGCACCAGTGCTCCCAAGCCCCTTTGCACCTCTAATTTCTGGATTCTCTCCTCATTTAGAAATTAGTCTATGCCTTCTGCCAAAATGCATGACTCCACACTTTGCTATGCTGTATTCCATCTGCCACTTCTCTACCCACTCTCCCAATCAATCCAAGTCCTTCTACAGAGTCCCTGCTTTCTCTACACCACCTGCTCATCCACCTATCTTCGTCTCAATCAAAACCTTCAATCACCTCATCCAAATCATTGATATACAACATGAAGAGCAGCAGCCCCAGCACCGACCCCTGCGGAACACCACTTGTTACTGGCAACCAACCAGAAAATGCCTCCTTCATTGCCACTCTTTGCCTTCTGCCATCCAGCCAACCTGCTGCCTATGCTGGTATCTTCCCTTTGATACCATGGGGTCTCATCTTCTTTAACAGTCTCAAATACGGCACCTTATCAAAGGCTTTCTGAAAATCTAAGCAAACAACATCCACTGACCCTTCTTTGACTGTTCTGCTATTTACATCCAGTCTTGCCACATATGCAGTCCACCAAGTCCACGATAGCCAGTTCATTGTGAAGAGTTTATCTGTTGATTTTAACCTGTAGCCCACTGTTAATTTTGATAATTTTGCTGTTTATATATTACATTTTATTGCACAAGTTTATGATGAATGATATGTTTGGGGGAAACTCTTCAAATTGTCACTATCCTTGTTTCAGATTTGTAAATCCTAAATTTAACAACCAAAAACTTAATTATTGAATTATCCATTTTGAGTCAGGAACCTTTTTCAGAATCCTAACACTTCTTCAGGGTCCCAACCTGAAAGGTCACCTGTCTTTGTTCTCCAGGGATGCTGCCTGGCCTGCTGAGTTACTCCAGTACTTTGTGCCTTTTTAAAAATTGTAAACTAGCATCTGCAGTTCCTTGTTTTTACATAATGATCTCTTATATGTCTGGATATTAGAATTGTGTTTCTTGCAAAGCAAAATATTAATAAGTTGGAATTGCTCAGAGTGTAAACAGTCACACATAATGTTCTCTATTTTATTTTGTAGCATGTCAGTGCAATGGCCATAGTACTTGCATCAATGGCAGTATCTGTGAACAATGCAAGAACCTCACTGTTGGAAGACGATGTGAAGCTTGCGTGCAAGGATACTACGGTGATCCAACAAATGGTGGCAGATGCCAGCGTAAGTACGAATGCAAACATGGTGCAATACCTAATATAAATTGACTTTGTCGTAAGTTAATGACAGATACAGTCTTTTGTGTCTTTTTCAATATTGCTAGAACTTGGTAGTTCCTAAATTGTTTGCTGGAACCAGTCTGTATTATCTGTCTCACATGCCCATGATACTACCACGTTAGATGCATCAATCGTAGAAATTTGGCAATGGATTACAAGAGGGGCTGGCCCCTGTTTCACTTACACTTGCATCTAATGTTCGGGCTGGTGGAAACGGAATTTTGGGTATCAAATTTATGTGCAAGTTGCTGGGCTGAACAGAATGTATAATGCAGCATAGATCTGCTGGAAATGTTTGTTCTGATGTTTGTGCAAGCTAAGGTACCATATGGCTCAGCTACGTGTGCAGGATTCCCAATTTCAGTTTCTTTAATTTCACTCGGATGTTTGTAAAGTTGCCAAAGTTGGCTTTGAAATTCTTAGCTTGAACATGAAAAATCAACCTGCTTTCTCTCATCTCACATAAGCTAACATAAATAATAGGGATGGGTAAGTGCCAGCTGCCAAACAAAAATGAACAAATTCTGCAAACCCAACAAATAAATTCTTCAAAAGCTATTTCCTAATTTTAGAAAGATGCAACTGAGGCCCAAAAATATTTTACATTCAGAAACTTGGCTGAATTTTGGATCGTATTTATCTCATTTCATGGTCTTATAATTTAGTGCTGAGTTTTGTGTTTCCTGCTCAGATGTCCTGCACCTGAATCCTCAAAACTGACCAAAGAAATATGCAGAGCGTCAATTTTTTCTTTTTGCTTTATGCATCATTAAGAGTCCACTTTTTTGATGGTCGAGTTCTTCCTGGAATTGCCACACTCACTTTTCCATGCCCATCTTTCACAGCTCTATCTACTGAAACCTTATTTGACTGGCACAAAGCATTTGATCTCTTCAGGCAAAGCGTGATCAAGGGGTGGGCCACCATTTGCATTACTGAGGAACCCTGAATGGTTGGAAAGTTGCCATTGCTGTTATATATGTGATAATCAATTACTTAGTTTTCAATATGGCTATGAGCTAATAACATTGAAATACATACGTAAAGAGAAACCTTGAGCTTTTATAAAATAGAAAATAGTTAATTTAAAATGCAAATAATTGAAAATGGTGTATCATTTATTTTGATGAAAGAGGCGTCTCTCTTTCCCTTTCCCTCATCCACAGCCCTACACACCTCATCAAAATCAACGAGGTCGCATTTGGTGCAGTAGGTTAAATTTCATCTTTTGAATCTGCAACCAAGTGTGGAACTTCAGTGTTTGGCAGCACTCGGAAGATTCCGAGATCCCTGATGATTAAGTGACTAATTTTTGGAGCAACTCTCATCAGTCACTGAGATTTAGTTTTTGAAAAATCTGTGGCTGAATATTATATTCAGATTTTTAAATCACACATCATTTTGGGATTGCAAACTGTTACCAGTATGAATTATTTTTAAGTAGATAAGATTTATAATAACTGGTATCGACATTAAGTCATTGGATTGTATTTATGATACCTTAAATAACTTCAAATAGTTCTCCTATTTCCTGAAGTCATCATGCAGTTTTAGTGCTGTCAATAATAAAATGCTGGTGCATTGATTTAATGAAGTGCTTTTATTCTTCAGGGATACATTTAGTTCCACAGTCACAGGTAGACTATTTTTTTTAAAATAAAATGTTTAAGATGTAGAAAATGTTTAAGATGCAGATGTAGATATAGCATCAAAGATCTCTGAAATACTTCATGTTATTTCAGGTTGTTTAATGATTGCTTAAAAGTTAAAGATCAATTTCTTTATTTTACTTTATTTAAGTCATTCACATATTCACATGGACAGGGTTCCCAATGTTGTCAATTTATCATATCAATATTGCAATATGATTTAAGCCAAATAGTAAAAAAAACCTTTGCAGCTGCCAAACTAATTCAATATAATTTAATCTGCATGCTTCAATTCATAAAATTAATATCCAAAACTTGTTTGTTGTGGCTTAAAGTGTTTCTGAGGAAGAAGGAAACTTCTATTTACATGTTTTTTTTTTACAAAAGCAGTGAAATAGCATAGTGAAAGGTTTGCCTTCTAGATTTGCCATTAATCTCCAGGCCTACAGTTGCACTTCTATGGGCTACACTGTTTAAAACATGGTTAGTTGGAATTAACCCGAGGCTCATGTTTCAAGTGATAACTTTGCATGGATGCAGGGAATGGGTGGCATTTTTCTGCAGAGGGACCTTCAGGAGATATTTACAATCCAGATGGCGTACCTTGTGACTATGAATACTTCAAGCTGCTTCCAGTGAATTGCTTTTGAAATCACCAGTTTCACTGAAATGTCTAGCCATGTGTTGTGGAGCTGACTGATTCACAGATATGCTTGATATCTTATGGCTATTGCCTCCAACTTGCTATGGTGTAAGTGAGCTGCAATTCTGTGAAATGTGGGATAATCAACAAACCCAAGGAAGCTCATATGTTTCAGCTTTCTAGGATGAGGGAGACTGGATTCCAAAGTAACAGGATAAATCTTCATTTAGACAACTCAGCATATTTTATTTCAGTTATCAGTGGTATCTGAAAATATATGATTTAGATAGGGTGCACAGTACAGTTTTCAAGGGTATCTACAAAATGTATGCTCTTGAGCTTTGCAGTGAAGAGACCACCAAAATAGCAGATATATGTGTGTACACAAAGATGGCAGTAAAATAGCAAGGTGCACGAAGAACAGTATAACATAACAGTATAACAGAGCTTTATTTGTCATTCGGTACCGAAGTACCGAACGAAACTACATTGCAGTCATAGAAAAAAAGAACACAAGACACATAGCCCCAACACAAACGTCCATCACAGTGACTCCAAACACCCCTTCACTGTGATGGAGGCAACAAAACTTCCAGTAATGTTGTTCATCTGCTCCTCTTGTCAACAATTAACAAAAAGTTGCCTCAAACCCCGATGTGTCCTCAGCTCAGTTGGCATTATCTACCATATTAATTTTCATCACACAATTACAAACAACCTTGACCGTGTGCATGGGGAACATGAAGTGCGTCTAATTTGTTTGTGACGTGTGACTTATGGGCTGGATTGTGCTTGATTGAACCCACTGTCTGCATTTGGATCCCGTGCTAATCCCATGGTCTCGTGTACCTGGTGTAATACTGGGGGATGGGCCCTGTTGGAGGTCTCCACTCTCCCAGCCTTCTGCAGGATTGAACATGCCACGAGTGACAAGTGGGCTTCAGGCTGTGGCTCCTTGAACTCTGTCACAATGCTGCTGTCAAGTGTATCGTTTGATGTTTTAATTATCTGATTTTAAACCATTTACATGATTTAAACACATATGAAAAAAGGTGAAATGGATGAAAACTAAAAATAATCTAATTAAAAATACATCTCTTTGTTCCTCATTAAATTTAAAGTGAAATTAAGAAAAGTAATGAAGATAGGTTCTTCCCATTTAAATGAATGAGATTGCTGTTTGTACATTAAACACAGCTGAGCAAAGTGCATCCAGCCTCAACCAACTCAGTACATCCCAGAGAGGCATTCAAAGGTGTAGCTGTCTTTGAAGAAGGAGAGGTGGAAATGCTCTTAGGAACCTTTCTGGGCCGCCTTATATATTTGCTTTCCTAAAGATTTCTCCCAGTTCCTGCTTCAGGCTATCTAGAAGGATGTGAATGTTCAGCTGGGGAAGGACAAATTATTATGGCAGTGGCTCATTCATTTACAGCACGTTATGTGCTCAGAACAAAGCAAATGTTTGAAACCATCATGGGTACAGTCTTTCGCAGGGTCTCAGCAATAATAAGCAGTCTACTATGTGGCCTCATCTACCTTGGTGAGACCAAATCCAAACTGGTTCACCGCTTTGCCAAGCATCTGTGTTCTGTCCGTTGTGGCCATCAGAATCTCCTGGTTGCCAGCCATTTACAGTCGCCTTCCCATTCCCACATTGTCAGTCAGGGTGAGGCCAAACACGGGCTTGAAGGAATGGCACCTCATATTCTACATGCAACACAATGGCATGAACATTGTATTCTCTAATTTAAGATAACATGCAGCTCCTCTGTTTCTTACTCTCTCCTCCTAACTACCCTGGTCCTCTCTTATATCCACATTTTCACACCTAACCCCCCACCCCGGCTCTATCAATCTATTTATTTTCCTTCAATGGATCAATTTCCCATCCCGACTGCTCACCCCTTCCCTAACTCTGTTGTTCTTTTCTGCTACCACTCCTCATTCAGTTCTAATCTTTACCTTTCTTTTCAAACAGATCCCAGAATCTGCTGCCTTTTGTTCTCCACTTATCGCCTCCCAGCCTCCATTGGTATCTCCACGTTTCCCTCCCCCACCTGACTGTTATCTGCCATTCAACCTCTCCTCACCTGTATTCAACTATCGCTTGCTAGCTCTTGCCTTGCCCCACCCCACCCCACCCCACCGTCCTTCCTCCCCTCTCCTCTTGCCGTCTAGACTAATGGTGCCAACCTGAACTGTCAACTGTCCATACCCTTCACAGATGGTTCCTCATCCATTGTGTTCTTCCAGATGATTTTTTTTTTTAGAGTATTTCTCAATTTCACGACTGGGAATACAGGCATTTAGAAAAGTTTTGTAAGTGGATAACTGGAGAGAATGAGTTAGAGATGCATTTTGGTATACTTGCATCTAGATGTGAGCTGTGGTGAGGGTTATGACTTGATAGCATTAACTTGTTGGAAAGTCCATTTCTCTTGTCGGAGATAATCTTGTGTGGCACGAATGTTACTTGTTGTTGATCAGCCTGTGTCTAAATGTTGTTTCAGTCTAGTTTCATGTAGTCATGGTCCGTTTCATTCTATCACTTTTTGAAGAGTTGCAAATGGAGTTGAGTCTTGTGCTCCCATCGATGAATATCCCCTCTTATGACCTTCTGATGGAAGCTTGGTAATCGATGAAGCAGTTGAGGCTGGCTGGGTCTGCGTGAATAGTATAGGGAATTCCTGCAGTGTTGTCTGACGACTGTGATGATTGACCAGCAACAGCCACAAAGCTCTTCCGTCGTGCGAAGCACAACCATTTTGTCGTAATGTTAGTTTTTTTGAGGTCTTGTTGATGTCACACTTGATCTTGGTCAGGGATCAAAGTTACTGAAACTCCTTATCAGTATGATAGTAATGCAAATGTCACCATCCATTTCTTTTACCAGTCGCCATACCCAGCCCGTGTTGATCTTGGTCAACAGCATGATCAATGATGTCTTCTGTCTATTTGCTGAAGACAGACTGGGTGGTAATTCGTTGGATTGGATCTGTTTTGCTTAATTTCATTGTGATTTATTCTGATTAATTTCAAGGAGTTCTACAAGCTGAGACTCACACATTATGGGGAGGTGGTCAGAGAAAAGTTGAACGCATTGCTGCTGTTCTTTTCTGGCATTTGTGATAAATGATTTTTATTATCGCCTTGGTAAAGTAGCAGCATTTTAAGTCGAGTCTACAGCTGTTTTAATCACTGATGCAGGATGCTTCAATGATGAATTATGACTCGTTTATTTTGACAGATGCACTGTATTTGCACATCACGTTATCGACAGGGTGCAAAGTAACGCTTGGTTTTCTCTTCATTTATTGTCAACGTCCAGATTGAGCATTTTGTTTCATTAAAAACATTGCTGATACTGAATGTTGCTTTATACTAGGCTGGCAAAATATTAGGTCATAGATTTTGCTCCATGCCTTTGTGTTTAAAAGCAGCAATGTGGGTTGCCGTAATGCAGTAAAACTATTACAGCATGATTGGGACTTTGTTGCCAGACTGACAGATTTTCTGAGCTAAATTATTTTATTAATAAAATATTTTATTAATATCGCTGCACACCATCGTTTAAAAAGAAAAGTTTTATTGTATTGGTTGTGGAAAAACGCTATGAAACTGAAATGCAAGGCAGACTGAAAAAGTGCTGTTGACTTTCCTTGTGTAACATTGTGTCAAAATTGATATTGTTGGATTCATTGTGGCGGACCCTATTGATGCGTTGAAGGTTCTTGCAGTAGTGACAGTGTATAGGTCTTCTCCAGGTGACAACAGGGTTCCTGGTCCCAAAGACAGTTTATAACCAAAACGGGGCAAATCGGAAATGAAGGCTGTGTCACACTATATTTAAATAAATAACCAAATTGCCCAACCATCGGCAATTAACACAACCATTCACACGTTGCAGCAAACTTGAGTTCCTACAGGGTAGAAGATGCCTCAGCTCCACAACAGTTGGAAATTCCATCCATTGGTCTCGCAGACACTCAATGGTATGAACGGGCTGAACACGTTGGGCATTTGTAACCTCTGGAGGACCTGGAATACACCGAGTACCACTGTTCCAGGCAGCTCTTTACACCAGTGTGGAAGAGGCAACTTTCCAGCTGCAAGGAATGTTGCCAATGATAAATAGATGTTGCAATGATTATCATATCATATCATATATATACAGCCGGAAACAGGCCTTTTCAGCCCTCCAAGTCCGTGCCGCCCAGTGATCCCCGTACATTAACACTATCCTACACCCACTAGGGACAATTTTTACATTTATCCAGCCAATTAACCTACATACCTGTACGTCTTTGGAGTGTGGGAGGAAACCGAAGATCTCGGAGAAAACCCACGCAAGTCACGGGGAGAACGTACAAACTCCTTACAGTGCAGCTCTCGTAGTCAGGATCGAACCTGAGTCTCCGGCGCTGCATTCGCTGTAAAGCAGCAACTCTACCGCTGCGCTACAAAATGAAGTGAGATGGTGCTTTCTGGTTTGGTTTATTATTACTGTCAGATGTAACAAGATACAATGAAAGTTTTGATTTGCATGCTGTCCAGGCAAGTTATACCATACATGAGCACATCGGGTAGTGCAGAGAGAAAATAAACTGAATGCAGAATATAATGTTACATCTACAGAGAAAGAGCAGTTAAAAAAAGTGCATGGGCGACAATGAGGTAGTTTGGGAGATGAGGAATTCATCCATAGTTTATAAAAGAATGGTTCAAGAGTCTGATAACAGTGGGAAAGAAACTGTTCTTGAATCTGGTTGTAAGTACTTTCAAGCTTTGGTATCTTTTTCCCTACAGCAGAGGGAAATAGAAAGGCCATAGTGAGAGTGGTCCTATTCTGCTGCTGGTTGGTTGCTATCCCAAGGCCGCATGAAGTGTAGATAAAGTCAATGGGGTGGGATATATGAGAGAAATTGGTTTACTTGACAAACTGGGCTCTGTTCACAACTCGTGGTTTATCCATGTTTTCTATATGGAAAGCAGTCGGTTTGACTCAGTCTGAAGAAGGGTCTCGTCCCGAAACATCATCCATTCCTTCTCTCCAGAGATGCTATCTGTCTCGCTGAGTTACTCCAGCTTTTTGTGTTTATCCTTGGTTTGACTTATTTGTTACATAGTCCTCCACACTCTCACTGAAAAAAAAATCTATATTAACATTGCATATTGATTTAGATTGGCCACTGAATTTTTGAATAGGACCAGTCCACCACCTAAAATAGGTTATGCATGAGCTTATGTATTTCCTCAAACCAGCATTAAACTGGTTTCTGTAATGGATCCTCATGTTTCAGTTTATACTTTTAAGCAGAGAGAAGGAGCACAGCTTGATGATTTGATTTTCCAAAATGTAAATGGGTGATTGAGAGGTAGGCATCTTTGGTTGTCTAACTGTGGTCGAGGGTGCTTGGGCCTTGGTGGGACAGGAGACACGTTGATGGTATTATGGGAGGACACTCTTGCGATTGACTTGGTTGAACTCCCTGACTGATGAAGAAGGCCTCAATATTCCATTTGAAAGCTATTGGTGGCGGTGTAAGTGCAAGGTTTGCGTCTATGTGGTGTGGGATGTAAAATGCTGTCAGAATGGCCGACACAATAATGTATTAGGGATACTGAGAGATTTTCTCGGTCTGGTGAGGAGGAATTTGCCAGGATTGCCACATTTGTGCACCACAAGGCGCTGATTCAGAAGCAGACCCCTGCATCATTTACCTTGCCTGAGAATGCTGTACACTCCATTGGTGAACTAAGAAGCCCTTGGGGGGTACAGCACAGTCAGGTGAAGCAGGTGTGTACCATGGCTCTGAAAATGGCAAACACAGCAGTCTTTTAGTTCCCTGAGGGAGGTAATCAAAGGAAGCTGGTCATCAAAGGGAGGTGGCGCATGTTCTTTGTGAAGCGGATAGCAACACAGATCATTCGCTTGTCATAGCCAAGTGCTCTTGATGGGGAGATTTCCAAGGTGGTCCCTGTGAGAAATGAGTGAAGCCTCTGAAAGACTGTACTCTAGCGTTTTGAGGCTCATTGAGGAGGCGCTGTGAACTGTTTGCGTGCTACTGTATGTTTCATTTTTTTTTTTTCCATTGGAACCTAATCAGATGTACAGCACTTTGGTCAACGTGGGTTGTTTTTAAATGTGCTATACAAATAAAATTGACTTGACTTGACTTGACTACAATTACTCATGATAGACACAAAAAGCTGGAGTAACTCAGCAGGTCAAGCAGCATCTCTGGAGGAAAGGAATAGGTGACGTTTCGGGTCAAAACCCTTCTTCGTCCAGACAATTCCTCATGCCTGTCCCTGAGCTGAAGGAAAAATAAACAGTCTTCTCTCCTTGAGAATGGTGTTTCGTGACCTCCCTCCAGCAGTAGTGAAGTGAGCAACAAGCTGAGACATGGCAGGGAGCCCAGAATGAGCCAGAGATTAAGCAGTGAAGAATGCCACAGACATGTAAGAGTAAATCCTCCAAGGCTGGTAAGATGTGAATTTGTTGAGGGTCATAGATCTCTGATGATAAGTAATGCAGTGTTGATATTGACATGATTTTCAGAAGAAACAGGATTTGTAACGTTTAGTTGTTCTGTCAATAAATAAGAACTGAAGTGGCAGAGATGGGTGGCTGTGAGCGTGATGCAGAGATACTTCAGGATGGTATGGACAGGGTAATTGAATGGGCAAGGATGAGGTAGATGGAATAGAATGTCAAAAGTGGGAGGTGATCCACTTTCATTGAAATAACACAGTAGTTTGGAAATGATGAACGGTTGAAAGATCTGGTTGTCCTTGTACGCAACACTGAAGGGTAGCGTGCAGGTACAGTCACCATTTGGAAAGGCAAACAGTATTGCAAGAGTTTTGCATGCATTATTCTGTAACGTAGGGCTCAGATGAAACTGCATTTCAATTGGAAATTTTCAACCCATGGAGGCTGTGAAGACAAAGATCCATAAACTTTGAGAAATGTAGTGATTTGTGGGATATGGATTAGCGAAGCATTGCAGCACTGAGCTAACAACAGATCAGCCAAGGCTTTATTGGATGGTGGTGTAGCAGAAGACACTGAATAGACTATTCCTCTTTCTTGTGTTCACGTGATCTTAATTATTTGTCGTACACCATCGAGGTTGAAAATCTTTGCATGTAAATTTTTCCTGTTGCACTCCACTCATTGTCACCTGGGGAATGGTCCATGCCAGGGAGAATCAAAATCCCATTCAGAGTGCAGAAGTTTTATGTCCTGCTTGGGTACCCTGAAACATGGAGAAATTTGTTCTCCATGCATGTACCCAATTAAACAAATCACAGTACTTTCAGAAGTGTCTGAACAGTTACGTTGCCTTAAATATTTGCCAATTTCTTTCTCAATGCACAAACTCCTGTTCATTAAAACACAGAATGGATCACTGTGATTCTGTTTGTGCCAATGATTCACACAATTGAACAGAGCAAAAGACCTATATTTTCCAGCCAAATCACATATCTATGTTTTCCCCCAAGAGAGTCTATAAAAGGAAGATGTTCTGGAAACAGAAAATTGTGTCCTTACTGTTACTGCTACAGAAAATTGATATGCAGACTTGCATTCAATAGTGTGCACCATTTGGCACTACTCAGGAAGTTTTATTTTATGATTAAATGCCTATTCCCAAAAATCAATACAATTCTAATACATCCTTGGAATATTGCCATCAATACTAAAAGTTTTATTAGCCAAATGGGTGGGGAAAAAACTCTGCAGATGCTGGTTTAAATCGAAGGTTGACACAAAATGCTGGAGTAACTCAGCGGGTCAGGCAGCATCTCTGGAGAGAAGGAATGGGTGACGTATCGGGTTGAGACTCTTCTTCAGACTGAAGAAGGGTCTCGACCCGAAACGTCACCCATTCTTACTCCAGCATTTTGTGTCTACCTTCAAGCTAAATGGGTGGAATGATTTTTTGGCACATACTTAAATCATACACTTTACAACCACAACTGATGATTGGGGACTAATGTGTTAGTTTTTCAGCAACAAAAGATTAAAGACAGCTCCATATAATGAGAAACTAATTAGCACCATACCATTATCTTTCCACACTGAAAATGCTGTTTCATCTCTTGTGTTAAATGGATGAATGTAATGAAAATGTTTGTTATTTTATGCAAATTACTTTCCTGTTATGATGGACATTTAATTGAAGTTGCAATAAGTGAAACGTTAAATTTTAGGGCTGCCTTTGATTCTTGAAAGTCTTGGTGGAGGGGGTGGGATAGAATAGAAACATAGAAAATAGGTGCATTTTCAACAATCTTTCAATCAACTTAAACTCACTGTCACATCCATGGGTTTCTTAGCTTTCCTGAAACTTGCCAGTGAAAGCGTAATGTGCTCAAGTGATATTTGTGGGAGCTAATTCAATCTCGGGGGGGGCACCGGGGCGCAGTGGTAGAGTTGCTGCCTTAAAGTGCCAGAGACTCGGGTTCGATCCTGACTATGGGTACTGTCTGTTCGGAGTTTGTGCTTTCTCTCTGTGACCATGTGGGTTATCTCCGGGTGCTCCGGTTTCCTCCCACACTCCAAAGACGTACAGGTTTGTTGGTTAATTGGCTTGTGTAAATTGTCCTTAGTGTACAGGATAATGTTTGTGTAGGTGGTGATTGCTGGTCAGTGTGGATTCAGTGGACCTAAGGGCCTGTTTCCATGTTGTTTCTCTACATTCTGAAGTAAAGTTTAAAGTCTCATTGAAATTGTGAATGAAATTGTGGGATGACTTGAGTTTCTGTCACAGGGAGAAACATAAAATTACAAAAGGGTGAGGTTGAGTAAATTGAAAATGCAGAGGTGGTCATTGATAGAGTTGGGCATCTATGCTGGCAAGGTAATTGGTGTGGGAAATGAAATGGAGGAACCTCTGTGTGAACATTCCAATCCATGAACTTTTTGATTTTCTGTCCTGACTTTTCCCTGTTTTTCCACTGAGGATTACTGGTCTTCACTGATGGCAGTAATCCAATCAGCCAATTCTGTTCTTTTAAATTTGGGATATGGGTGACTGAAGGGCATTGTCTCTGATGAAGGCATGAGTTCCCAAACAGTTGGACTACCAACACGGTTGAAGGTAACAACATTTGTATCCTATATATCAATGTGCAGAACTATAATACATAAAGGAAATTAATTATTGACCATTGTAGATTGTTGCAATTGAGAGTTGTGATTGTTTTGTAAAATGGACTACTACAATTTGGTCATTTCTACTCTGTTTGAAATGAGGTGAGCACATTAGATAAATCTAATTATTTCTTGATACAGTTCATTGGTAATTCTACTTGAGTGGATGAAAGTAAATCTAATAATTGCCATTGAATCGAATGTGACAAATGTAGAATAAGTTATGTTGTAACATGGGCATAAGGTAAATCCTGTTTTAATGGATTGATTTTTCAAACTGCAGCTTAAGAATTTGGGCTTTAAGTGAAATCATGGTGTTAAGAAATTTATAATTGATTAAATCATATGTAGTATTATTGAAGCAGCAGGTTTATATCAGAATCAAGGTATAAATGGTTAAAAAGAAAGTTTAAGTTATACGCAGTTCAAAACTTTTTGTTGCTGCTTTAATAAAACCTGGGAAATGCAAACTGGAAAAGACCCAAACATAAATTAACAGACACTCAAATGATAATTGAGTGTAAATGAAAAAATAAATCGTAGTGGACATTAGGGAAAACAACAACAGTTCATCAGGTACATTCATAGCAGGCAAAGCAATAAAGATTAAATGGGATCCCTAATGAAGAGAGAACAGAAATGCTGATGTATGAGGTCTCCTTTAATTTGTTCTTGTCATTACATACCGGGGAACATATCAGGAGCATTCCCAGTTCTACAACCAAATCATTAGGAGATGCATTTGAGTTCATAAATTGTTCACGTTAGGAATGAAATGTTTATTAAGAAGGTGAAATGAAAATTCATAAAACATTCTGCTGAGATAGAATGCTTCATAGTGCACTAAAATAAATGAAGTTGGGAGCACGGGGGTTGGTGTACTCTAAATCCATAGTTATTTGGACTCTGGGGTGGTAACAAAAAGATTGAAAATACTTCCTATTCCATTCTTCAAAAATAACAAATATATGGCCCTAGGTGTGATAATTTGGTTAGTTTTACATCTATCATGGCTAAATTCTTGGGTATTGTGTAGGAAGGCATTCAAAGACAGCTGTGGGGAAACAAAGTAATTCAATTATCAAGAAAGGATTGTGTTTTAATGTAATTACAGATGATCCAGTTACATTTGTTGTTCAAATTCACCAGGTTGATATATACCTTGAATTTTATAGTGTAGTGTCTCACAACGCATTGAGTTAATTTCATGGTTCATAATATAAATTCCTTCTACCTTCAAGAGTAATGAATGTTTAATTGTCATATTCGTCAGGAATGGAACAATGAATTTCCTATTTGCTGCATCTTAACAGGCACATTAACCCAACAACATAATAAAGAAATATTCAATAATGCAATAAATTATCAGTTATGCCAGATAACCAGACCACAATAGTGTAAGCTGAAGTACAAACTTATTGAAAGTTCATAGTAGTTTGGCGCTGAGATAGGGTTGTGCAGGTCGATTCCAGAGCAGGGAAGAAGCTGGTCTTGAACCTGGAGAAAACAGTTCTCAAGCTCTTCCTAATGATAGCAGTAAGATGAGAGTGTGCCCAGGGTGAGTGGGTCTTTGATATTAGCTGCCTCCTTGAGACAGCGCTTCATGTAGATCCCTTCAGTGGTCAATGTCCTTGATGTCCACCACTTTCTGCAGCTTCCTTCGTTCCTAGGCGTTTGAGTTATTGAATCAGGTCATAATGTAACATGTCAGTCTGCTTTTCAACGTGCCTTGTAAATGTTTGACAGAGTGGATTCGGTGACATGCCATGTGTTCATTTTTAGGAAGTCATCAATCTTATTTACAATATGATGAGAATTCTGGGGCTAGAATCTTGGATGATGTCAAATTATGCAGGTGATGTAAAATTATGAGAAAATCAAAAGATTTGTTTAATATTGTAAATTCAATAAGTTTACAAAAAGGGAAAATGTGCTGAGGGGGCTAAGATTTCAGCAAAAGAGCAGAACAAATTGGATATTTCAAAGCAGGCTCAATGGACTAAATCTCTCTGCTGCATCATTTCTCTCGTTCTGCAAGATGAAGTGAAGCTTATAGGCATCTGTGAAATAACTACATTTGCTGGTGTTAAATACTAGTATACTTATTGTTAGAATAGATATGAATTTCATCTTTCCAAAGTTAAGTTCTAAAGAAATTGAAATGTGAATTTAAGAGTATTTTTAAAATTTTGCTTGGAAAGCTAGCTTGATATACTTTTATCACTAGAAGTGAAAATACTTACTTTCATTGTTGGGAATGAAAATACCATCAAGAGTAAGGTTGAAATGCCAACAACATCTACAGCAACCATGAAAATATTTAACAATTATTGTCTCATGTGAATAATTATACTGTAACGGCAATAATTCATGCATTTATCTAGCACCTTTTAATGCAATTAAATGTTCCAAGATAATTCAGAGGTGTTATTATTAAATAATACTCGGCAAGTAAATAATGAGCCGAATTGAGTGGACTGGCTAGCAGTTTTGCAAGGAACCATCATCTGCCTGCTGCTGTGCCTCAGCTGATTTATCATTCTGCTTTATATGCACATTTGACCAATGCAGACATTTGGGATCAGCTGGAGTTCAGATGTTGAAGTATTTGAACTGCTGTTGCGCCACAAGATTGCCCAGCCACAGAGCATTAATGTGCAGTGTGCATGGGTGTCTAGTGTACTAATGGAGAATCCATTTATTCGAATCTCCTCACTGATCCAGCAGGGAAAAGACTCGGTATTTGTTATTTCACCTAATTAACATAACACATGATAGATTTTACTTTAATGGTGTTTTTTTCTGAAGAATGCATGAGAGGTCAGAATTGGAAGAAACCAGATGTCTGAAAGTTGTAGAGCTGGAGGTGGAGAGAGAGGGACTTTCATGAAGGGAGAAGTAAGGAGCAAAAAACCATTTGATCAAATTAAAACATGCAAACTTGATCCAAAAATGAGCTGTTGCTCCTTTACCCTCCTCACAACTAAGACCACCATCTCCTTATTCAAACACAAAGGATCCACAGGGAACTTGACAGGGAAGATGACGAGATACTTTCACCAACATGAGAGTCTCAAACAAAGAAACATAGTTACAAGATAAGGGACTGGTCACTTAAAACTGAGATGGGACAAAATTTCTCTGAGGGTGGTGAATCTTTGCAAATTCTCTGCATTAGGGTGGTAAAAGCCAGTTCATTAGATAATTATTTAAAAGATTTAAATATGTTGTGCTGCTGAAGCTTTTGTCAAGAAACATTAACCCACATGATTTTTTTGCTATGACCAATGTTTTGAGAGACACCAATGGTGAACTATTAATGAGCTTGATATGCCAGAACCAATGAACATTTTGGATTGGATATTTGCAGCAAGAGCTCGGGTATTTTACCCTAAACTTAAAACAAAATCTCACAAGGAGAAAAATAGTGAGGCAAGCAAGTGCGCAAGCAAATTGAGAAATTCAATTATATGAACTTATTCTGCAGAAATGCACAAATTGAGTCCAAGTGTGCTGCACTAGATGGCCAGGATAGGTCAGCCGCCATCAGACATCTTTCCAGATGAAAGTACTTGGTCCATTAGAGAATAAGGAAAGAAACAGCCCATGGTGATGCTTGATGAATTATTTGCTGAGGTTGGGAGTTGACTCAGCTTCTGTTTATGCCCTGTGATCACTGCAAATGTCTAACTCCACTCTTTGGTATTCCTTTTTTTCTTGGCTGTTTGTGTACAGTGGTCATTTATCTTTAGCGGTGAATAGGTTTGTCATCAATCTCCTGAATAGTTGCTTTTTGCTCGGTGAATTGGCTGCAGGGCAGATTGCCTGGAATTATTCGAGCAGCAATAGCATAAAATAAATGTGTAGATTGATGCAAAGAATTAAGAATATTTTAATTGAATGAGTTTCAATTGGTTCATCATAATCAACATTGCTCAGGGTCCAGTGAGGCAGAAAATATACAATAAATATACAATAATTGACAGAAAATGGAAATATATAGGGAAAAGGCAGGACGAAGTGCATGTCCACAGATCCTGAACAGTAGTTGGACAGGCAGATAAAGTGCTTAAAAGGTATATAGGATGTTTTACTTTATTAGCTGAGATATGGAATATAATATTAGAGAGGTTGACTGGAATTATATGCAGTGCCCCTCCATAATGTTTGGAACAAAGACCCATCATTTATTTATTTGTCTCTGTACTCCACAATTTGAGATTTGTAATAGAAAAAAAATCACATGTGGTTAAAGTGCACATTGTCAGATGTTATTAAAGGGTATTTTGTTATACATTTTGGTTTTACCATGTAGAAATTACAGCTGTGTTTATACATAGTCCCCCCCATTTCAGGGCACCATACTGTTTGTGACACATGGCTTCATAGGTATTTGTAGTTGTTCAGGTGTGTTTAAATACCTCCTTAATGCAGGTATAAGAAAGCACCCAGCGCCTAGTCTTTCCTCCTGCCTTTCCATCACCTTTGGAAACTTTTATTGGTGTTTATCAACATGAGGATCAAAGTTGTGCCAATGAA
This sequence comes from Rhinoraja longicauda, assembly GCF_053455715.1. Lineage (NCBI taxonomy): Eukaryota > Metazoa > Chordata > Chondrichthyes > Rajiformes > Arhynchobatidae > Rhinoraja > Rhinoraja longicauda. The sequence continues at coordinate 26,647,595 of NC_135968.1, read as the reverse complement.
AGTCAAAGAAGCCATTATGAGATTGAGAAACAAGAATAAAATTGTTAGAGACATTAGGCGTACCAAAATTAATTGTTTGGAACATCATTAAGAAGAAAGAGAGCACTGGTGAGCTTACTAATCGCAAAGGGACTGGCAAGCCAAGGAAGACCTCCACAGTTGATGACAGAAAAATTCTCTCTATAATAAAGAAAAATCCCCAAACACCTGTCCGACAGATCAGAAACACTCTTCAGGAGTCAGGTGTGGATTTGTCAATGACCACTGTCCGCAGAAGACTTTCATGAACAGAAATACAGAGGCTACACTGCAAGATGCAAACCATTGGTGACCTGCAAAAATAGGATGGCTGGGTTACAGTTTGCGAAGACGTACTTAAAAGAGCAACCACAGTTCTGGAAAAAGGACTGGTGGACAGATGAGATGAAGATTATCTTATATCAGAGTGATGGCAGGAGCAAAGTATGGAGGAGAGAAGGAACTGCCCAAGATCCAAAGCATACCACCTCATCTGTGAAACACGGTGGTGGGGGTGTTATGGCCTGGGCATGTATGGCCACTGAAGGTACTGGCTTACTTATCTTCATTGATGATACAACAGCATAATGAATTCTGAATTGTATGGACACATCCTATCTGCTCAAGTTCAAACAAATGCCTCAAAACTCATTGGCCGGCGGTTCATTCTACAGCAAGACAATGATCCCAAACATACTGCTAAACCAATAAGGAGTTTTTCAAAGCTAAAAAATGATCAATTCTTGAGTGGCCAAGTCAATACCCCGATCTGAACTCAATTGAGCATGTCTTTTATATGTGGAAGAGAAAACTGAAGAGGACTAGCCCCCAAAACAAGCTAAAGGTGGCTAAAGATGGCTGCAATACAGGCCTGGCAGAGCTTCATCAGAGAAGACAATCAGCAACTGGTGATGTCCATGAATCGCAGACTTCAAGCAGTCATTGCAGGCAAAGGATATGCAACAAAATACTAAACATAATACTTTTATTTACATGACATTGCTGTGGCCCAAACAATATGGTGCCCTGAAATGGGGGACTATGTCTAAACACGGCTGTACGGCTGTAATTTCTACATGGTGAAACCAAAATGTATAAAAATGGCCTTTATTAAAATCTGACAATGTGCACTTTAACCACATGTGATTTTTTTCTATTACAAATCTCAAATTGTGGAGTACAGAGGCAAATAAATAAACGATGGGTCTTTATTCCCAAACATTATGGAGGGCACTGTATAATTTGAGTTCGGCCAAGCTGAAGTGTTACATATAGTATTTGTCAGGTTGCTGAGGAGATGTGACAAACATGTCACCAGAACTGGAAAAGTATTGCAATGGGGAAAGACTGGATAATGCTCGAGGTGTTTTGAAGCAGTATTAATATTGATATGGGCGTCGTCTAGCATCAATATCATTGGATGTTGTTTTTGAGTGTTTCAGAACAAGGGTTACTCATATACATTATTTTTTAATTGCTCCAAGTGTTTCAAATGTTTTTCACAGTCCCTTTATTCATAATTCACTCATATATTTGGAAGAAGGTGCAATTCATTAAATATCAGGTAAGGATACATAAAAAAACACACAGCAATGAAACAAAAACTGATAATGTAAAGCAGAACAGTCAATTTCTAAAAGAAAGATTAGGTAATGCTTCAAGAGAACCAATTTGATAATGAATAATACGTAAACAATGTTCTCTGTTGTCTTTATAGATGTGGTTGGCCATGTGCATGTTCTTGCATTTTCTTGATCTTGTCCAAATTGGATGATATCATATCATATATATTACAGCCGGAAACAGGCCTTTTCGGCCCACCAAGTCCGTGCCGCCCAGCGATCCCCGTACATTAACATTATCCTACACCCACAAGGGACAATTTATACATTTACCCAGTCAATTAACCTACAAACCTGTACGTCTTTGGAGTGTGGGAGGAAACCGAAGATCTCGGAGAAAACCCACGCAGGTCACGGGGAGAACGTACAAACTCCTTACAGTGCAGCACCCGTCGTCAGGATCGAACCTGAGTCTCCGGCGCTGCATTCGCTGTAAAGCAGCAACTCTACCGCTGCGCTACCGTACCGTGATGAAGCTCTGATGTATTAAAAAAAAAAGTAAAAAATGTATAGTTGCTGAAATATAGTTCTGGTATTAGATCAGAATGTGGCTTATTCCCTGCAACAAATTTCCCAACGTTTTTTGATCCAGTTAATCTCTGAAGTCCTATCAATGTCATTATTTTATATACTCTAAATGAGTATTCACTATCCTCCAGGTAAATGTTTAAGAAGGACACTTAAATACAAATTAATTTTATTATTTCATGTCTAAGAGGTCTATCCTGAAGCCAAATCTATACCCACTTGAGTATAGGAAGCTGAGTGGTGGTTTATAAGATTAGGATGGGTATTTGATGGAAGATGGTCTTTTTTCCCTCAGTGTAGGGGAGTCTTTAACCATGGGTTTAAGATGAGGAAGGCGGGAGGAGAAATGTAAATTAGATCTAATGGCCAGTTTTATGATTATGGTTATTTTAAACGAGCTGCCAGAGGTTGTAGTTGGTGCCATTACCTCCTCGAAAAACGCAGACAGATCTATGAGACAGTCTTCTGTTCAAGAAAACCATGCTGACTCCGCCTAATCTCTGTCTGTCTGTCTGTCTGTCTGTCTGTCTGTCTGTCTGTCTGTCTGTCTGTCTGTCTGTCTGTCTGTCTGTCTGTCTCTCTGTCTGTCTGTCTCGCTGTCTGCCTCTCTCTCTCTGTCTGTCTGTCTCTCTGTCTGTCTGTCTCTCTGTCTCTCTGTCTGTCTGTCTGTCTCTGTCTCTGTCTGTCTCGCTGTCTGTCTCTCTCTCTGTCTGTCTGTCTCTCTGTCTCTCTGCCTCTCTGGCTGTCTGTCTGTCTCTCTGTCTGTCTGTGTTTGATCATGCCATAGAGGGTGCTGGACCAATGCAGGAGAGGTTTGGGCCCAACGGGACCACTTGGTCTAGTTAAACATACAATCTGTCCCTTTGATTTTTTTTCAATACTTTGGCTACTCCTGATTTAAGACTCACTGACCTGTGGTTATCTGGCTTATACCAACTGTGCTTCCATTCATCAACTCCTCCTTATCCTTATCTCTCAATTTCTTCAGACCATGACACTTAACATTCCTGTAATGGGTCTCCTTATCTAAATGTTCTTGGACTGACTGTTATAGCTAGAGAGGCCAGCATTGTCCCTGCCTTGTTTTGAACAGGTATGCAGCAAGTTTTGCCAGGTTAGAACATAGAGCAGGGATCTCCAAACTCTGGCCCGCGGGCTACATCCGGCCCTCCACGAGATTTTATCTGGCCCGCAGCAAGCTCCTAGGTGTCGTGGACTGGAGGCAGAAGCTGCCGGCGAAGGTTCACCGGAAAGCGGATCGCCACCGACCCAGAGCCGGGACAAGGCGAGAGATCGCAGCGCGACTTCACAAATAACAAACCCAGGGGAACTTTGTTCCTCGCCGCCACCGCCGCTGCCACTCAACCCCGGGGAGTGAGGGGCGGGGGGGGAGTTGGGATAGAGGGAGCAGCGGGTGAGAGCGGGAGCGCGAGGAGGGGGAGGGTGTCAGAGGGTCTGGTGAAGGAGCGCCACCACTTGTGGGGGGCTGCTCCCTCCCTCCCTCCCTCCCTCCCTCCCTCCCTCCCTCCCTCCCTCCCTCCCTCCCTCCCTCCCTCCCTCCCTCCCTCCCTCCCTCCCTCCCTCCCTCCCTCCCTCCCTCCCTCCCTCCCTCCCTCCCTCCCTCCCTCCCTCCCTCCCTCCCTCCCTCCCTCCCTCCCTCCCTCCCTCCCTCCCTCCCTCCCTCCCTCCCTCCCTCCCTCCCTCCCTCCCTCCCTCCCTCCCTCCCTCCCTCCCTCCCTCCCTCCCTCCCTCCCTCCCTCCCTCCCTCCCTCCCTCCCTCCCTCCCTCCCTCCCTCCCTCCCTCCCTCCCTCCCTCCCTCCCTCCCTCCCTCCCTCCCTCCCTCCCTCCCTCCCTCCCTCCCTCCCTCCCTCCCTCCCTCCCTCCCTCCCTCCCTCCCTCCCTCCCTCCCTCCCTCCCTCCCTCCCTCCCTCCCTCCCTCCCTCCCTCCCTCCCTCCCTCCCTCCCTCCCTCCCTCCCTCCCTCCCTCCCTCCCTCCCTCCCTCCCTCCCTCCCTCCCTCCCTCCCTCCCTCCCTCCCTCCCTCCCTCCCTCCCTCCCTCCCTCCCTCCCTCCCTCCCTCCCTCCCTCCCTCCCTCCCTCCCTCCCTCCCTCCCTCCCTCCCTCCCTCCCTCCCTCCCTCCCTCCCTCCCTCCCTCCCTCCCTCCCTCCCTCCCTCCCTCCCTCCCTCCCTCCCTCCCTCCCTCCCTCCCTCCCTCCCTCCCTCCCTCCCTCCCTCCCTCCCTCCCTCCCTCCCTCCCTCCCTCCCTCCCTCCCTCCCTCCCTCCCTCCCTCCCTCCCTCCCTCCCTCCCTCCCTCCCTCCCTCCCTCCCTCCCTCCCTCCCTCCCTCCCTCCCTCCCTCCCTCCCTCCCTCCCTCCCTCCCTCCCTCCCTCCCTCCCTCCCTCCCTCCCTCCCTCCCTCCCTCCCTCCCTCCCTCCCTCCCTCCCTCCCTCCCTCCCTCCCTCCCTCCCTCCCTCCCTCCCTCCCTCCCTCCCTCCCTCCCTCCCTCCCTCCCTCCCTCCCTCCCTCCCTCCCTCCCTCCCTCCCTCCCTCCCTCCCTCCCTCCCTCCCTCCCTCCCTCCCTCCCTCCCTCCCTCCCTCCCTCCCTCCCTCCCTCCCTCCCTCCCTCCCTCCCTCCCTCCCTCCCTCCCTCCCTCCCTCCCTCCCTCCCTCCCTCCCTCCCTCCCTCCCTCCATAATCCATATCCCTTCATTGTTTGCATATCCGTGTGCTTATTCAAAAGTCTCTTAATTGCCACTATCCTGCCTGCCTCCACCACCATCTCCGGCAGTGTGTTCCTAGCCTCTGTTTTAACAATGCAAAGTATACTCTTCAACCGAAGTGTATGCAATTGGTAAGGTTACATAGTTGTTACTCAGATATTTGAGTGAATCTAAATGCTCAGGTTCAAAGTTGATGTGTCAGGCTGGTGTTTCTAAAACCTCTGTACCAACTGATCTGGTGCTGCCATCAATGCAAATCTTATACTTGTTCATATTATGAGAGAAGAAATTCATTAAAGCAATTCTTCAGTATTATTAAGTTACCTGCATGTCACAGCAGAAGATTATTTTAAAACACACACACAACTATCGCATTGCAAATTTGATAATTTGCACACAGTGTATTGGAAATCGTTCCCTACATTTATATTCCTTTATCCTTGTTCACTAAATCCCAATGAATTTGTCTTCTGCAATTAGCAATGGTAATGAAACATTTATTAAGAAATACAGCCATATAAATGATGGTGGTCAGCAACAATATTATTAATAGGATTTTTATGGGCAAGGTGTCATTTGCTGAGCTGCATATTTCTTCACCATGGGGAAAATTAACTGACGAAGGCAAGACTTGTTCTGGAATATTGACTAATTAAAGTTACCCATCATGTGGAATTGAAGACAGATTTCATTATACTCCAATTGAATTTGTTTTAAATTCACTAACACTGCAATTTTGTTAATTTGTTGGTGTGAGTATCTCCTTTTTATTGGTTCAGTTGCATTAAGATTGTAGGCTTTGAGATTTTCAAAAACTCCAGTAGGATTATCTTATGTTAGTTAATATCTTGTTTTCATTAAGTCATATTGATTATTTAAAACTATAAATTGAATAATTGTGCTCATTGATCTTTATTGTTCTTTGGATTTAATCAACACTGCCATTTTTTCAACAGTGCTGATAATATATAAATATGCCTTTGTTTAAAAAAAAATGCAATTTTGCACATTCTTTCCTTCAAGTACCCTATATAATTGTATAAGAACATGCAAGATTGGAAAGAGTTCTCTTGGCTGATTCCTGTATTCAAAGAACCAAACACAATGTAATCATTTACCTTAAGCTGCAATCACTATTGAAAGCATTTGCTGTCATGTGTGAAATAGTTAAATCTCATCTCCAAATTGAAATGCTCTGATCTAGGTTTAATATCAAATTCACCAATGGCAGTTTTCAATCCTGATAAATAGTGGTACAATTTCTTTCTTTATTTATTAAAAAAGACAATGACCATCAATGTCATTGTGATTCAGATTTTTTTCCATTTTAAGAAAACAAAAAAATTGCTAAATATCAGAGTTTTTGATATTTTAGATATCAGAGAATTCTGATCGATCATTGTTGTCTGCATCTTTTCCAACATTGTCTTAGTGCTTAGAGATACAGTGTGGAAACATGCCCTACGAATTTATAAAGTCGATGCCAACCATCGATCCCCTGTTCACACTAGTCCCTGTTATCCCACTTTTGCATCTACTCGCAATACACCCAGGGCAATTTATAGCAGCCAATTATCCAACAAACCTGCACGTCTTTGGAATGTGGGAGGAAACCAGAGCACCTGGAGAAAACCCATGTGGTCACAGGGAGAAATTGAAAAAAGAATGTGCAAAATTGCATTTAAAAAAAGGATATTGTCATATACTTTCTATAGTGCAGTACGTCCTTTTGCTTCAAATGGGGACAAATGTATGTGTCATGTACTGTGAAGCAAAAATAATAGAGCAGAGCAAGATAGACCACTTGACCCTAAAAAACATAGTATGTCATGGCACCATTTTAGTAGGCAGAAACTTGCAGAAACATTTAAAAAGAAAAATAACAAAATTTGTGAATTGATAGATGAGATATATTCTGCATTTTTGTGGTATCATCACACATACTGTTCCCCCAAAACATTGATTACACTATGAGAGGCATAGCGAACGGCGGGTTTTGCTTACTAAAATGGCGGACGTTAAGCTCCGTTGCGTACTACACTTCAGTATAGGAGATTTCGACGGAGTGGTTCATCTTGCTCCTCTAGTATCTTTGCTGTGAGTGTGTACGATTGAGTGAGATTTTGATCCACAATCCAATTTTCTTTATTGCCACTTGATTTTGCCAATAACTATGCACCAATACTTCAGATCCTCTCCTTTTTCTGTCTAATATAAGCTTTTAGTATAGTCCCAATATTTATTGACACTTGTTGACTGAATTCTATTTTCTATTTTGCAGCTCCATTTAACAGGCAATCCCCTGCTGCCATCTATTCCAAAAATATTGTGACCTTCCTGAATAAAATTTCTTCCTTTCAGTCTCATGAAGTTTAATTTTGGTTTCAGCTGATGCATTTTAATTGCTTACTTCTGAAAACTTTTTGCCTTACAAAGTTTCTTTCCTCATTATGCTCCTTCCACACACGTGGCCCGTCCAGTTATGTGCAGTCTGGATTTTCTGAGATCTTAGCCAGGCACTGGTGTATTTGTCTCCAATCATTTCTAGTTCTGCCATCCCTAGCTTTCTCCCTCATAATTTTCTAATTCTCCATAAGAGCTAGGCATTTTATGTGACCTTTACTAATGCATGCAGATGTTTCTCTGGGCTGCCTGCACTGCAATATCATTATTACCGTGGCCATTTCCACAGTTGCTGCCTTTTTAATGGCCTTAATTCACTTCTTCACATAACCTCTCAGCTCAATCTGTCTTCTGAGAAAACAACAATCTCCATTGTCAGAAATCTGTATTTCGGAAAAGGACAGCGGAGGATAAGAGTGATCTAATGAAGATCATTATAAGCAACTGTAAAAGAATAAAAAGAAAATCGTTTGCACAATTGCCAGTATGCACAATTTAATCTGGATTCCTTATATAATGAGATAGGAGGTACGGAGAATATGGAAACTATTGGGAAATCAAAGAAAATATTTTGCCTTCACAAAAATATCCTGGAAATAGTGGGAACTTCAGGCCCAGAACGAGTGAGGAGCTGAAGGATATTAGCACCTGTACATTAACTAAAAACCTAAAATAAAAGATAGAAGTAAAAGCTGCTAAAAAAAACAGGACCTGATGATGTACACCCCAAGGTTCTGAAAGAAATGGTTTATGCAGATGGTAGGTATATTTGAGATTGATTTGTGAAATTCCATTGATTCCAGAACAGTTTCCAAGAAATTTGATGTTTGCAAATGTAATCCCTCAATTTAAGAATGGAGAGAGCAAGAAAACAACTACAGACCAGTTACCTGATATCAGTAGCAGCAAAAATGCTAGAATTTATTCTTATAGAAGTGGTTACATGACATTTAAAAATCAATTGGGCAGAGGCAACAGTGATTTGTGAAGGAAAATCAGTTTGGACAAATCTGCTAGCTTTTGAAATTGTACTTCATAGAATAGATAAGAGGAATACCAATGGATATGGCATTGACTTCGGGAAAACTTTCAGTATGGTGACACACAATTAGTCATGAAGAAGGGTCTCGACCTGAAACGTCGCCCATTCCTTCTCTCCCGAGATGTTGCCTGACCTGCTGAGTTACTCCAGCATTTGTACCTTCGATTTGTACCAGCATCTGCAGTTATTTTCTTATACTACACCTTGTTTTGGGGTAACCTACTCGTGTGGATTGAAAATTAATTAATGGACAAATATCAGCTGGAATAAACAGTTCGTTTTTGAGCTGAGAGGTGGTGAGAGGGGAGAACTGTGCCAGGTCTCTAATTCTTCACAATCTATGTCAATGATTTGGATGTGGTTTAATGTGTCCTGGTTTGCTGAGTATTGTGGGAAAATGCAGAGGAGCTTTTTGGTAAAGCAGTTTATATCCACGGACAAAGTCATGGCTGATGGAATGTAATTTGGTAAAAGATTAGGACCTTCACTTTGGTTGTAAAATAACTTATGCTTTTCAGTTGTTCCTTTTTCTTTTCTTATTTACTGGGTTCTCCGCTATGCTCCTTTTCTTAACAACATTTGTCCTGGCACAACCTTCAAAAATGTCACTTATTTTTTGTTAAATCACTTTTTTCACCATTCCACTATGTTCCCCATTCTCCATTGGTTCCTTAGTTTTGTGTACACTATTCCCTTCTGGTATCGATATTGTTTGTAGCATCGTCTGGCATGCAGAAGTTGTTGTAGAAATGCCAGTTATTCACATTGGTGTTCGTTATTGGACAGTTGCTGCTAATATCCTACAATAAAGGCTTCTGTTGATTTGCTTTTTGTCTGTGGTAGTGTCACAGGATCACTTAGCTTATGCCAGACCATCTGTGATGACAGCAATCATGACCTTGGCCTCATTGATCCTTGTTAATTAATTGCATGTAGCTTCACATTCAGTTTCCTTCAACTTCATTTATGTTAATTGATCTATATATTTTCCTTCAAGATTTACGAGGATGTTGGCAGGGCTAGGGGGTGTGAGCTACAGGGAGAGGTTGAGCAGACTGGGTCTCTATTCCATGGAGCGCAGAAGGATGAGGGGTGATCTTATAGAGGTGTACAAAATCATGAGAGGAATAGATCGGGTAGATGCACAGTTTTGTGCCTAGATTAGGGGAATCGAGGACCAGAGGACATAGGTTCAAGGAAAATATTTAATTGGAATCCGAGGGGTAACTTTTTCACACAAAGGTTGGTGGGTGTTTGGAACAAGCTGCCAGAAGAGGTAGCTGAGGCTGGGACTATCCCATCATTTAAGAACCAGTTAGACAGGTACATGGATAGGGCAGGTTTGGAGGGATATAGACCAAGCGCAGGCAAGTGGGACTAGTGTAGCTGGGACATTGTTGGCCGGTGTGCGCAAGTTGGGCCGAAGGGCCTGTTTCCACACTGTATCACTCTATGACTCTATAATTATTCTAGTGTAAAGGCTGTCCTAATTGAATTCCTCAAGAAAATTTCTTAAACTTTGCCATGAAACCCGATTTGTAAACTTATCTGTATGGCGGCCTCCTATAGGTTTTCTCAAGTGTTAGAATTTGCCCACCCCATTTTTTGATCCCTGTGGTAGTCTGTATTCAATCTATCTTACTGAGAAGTGATCCAAATTCATATATGTGTAATGGATGTGTGTAATATAATGTGTGTAACGGCCCCAGGCAGCGACGGGATTCCCCCTGACCTGATCAAGCACTGCAAGACTACCTTACTGCTTCCTTTGCATGAAGTCCTCTGCCAGTGCTGGCAAGAAGGAGCTGTACCGCAGGATATGAGGGATGCCACGATCATTACCCTCTACAAGAACAAGGGCGTGAGAAGCGACTGCAACAACTACAGAGGCATCTCCCTCCTCAACATCGTCGGCAAGGTCTTTGCTCGGGTCATCTTGATCCGCCTGCAGAAGCTGGCAGAATGTGTCTACCCAGAGTCACAGTGTGGTTTCCGAGCTGGAAGGTCAACAGTAGACATGGTCTTCTCCCTTCGCCAGCTCCAGGAGAAATGCAGAGAACAGCGGATGCCCCTGTATATTGCTTTCATTGACCTCACCAAGGCGTTTGACTTAGTCAGCAGAGATGGCCTATTCAAGGCTCTCCCAAAGATCGGCTGCCCACCAAAACTGCAGAGCATGATAGAATCCTTCCACATCAACACGAAGGGGACAGTGCAGTTCAATGGCAGTTTCTCAAAGCCCTTCGACATCCACAGTGGCGTCAAACAAGGCAGCGTCCTCGCTCCCATACTCTTTGGGATTTTCTTCGCTCTGCTCCTGAAACATGCCTTCGGCACCGCTACAGAGGGGATCTACCTGCGTACTAGATCAGACTGCAAGCTCTTCGACCTCACCCGCCTCCGAGCCAAGACAAAAGTACGTGAAGCTCTCATCAGAGACATGTTGTTCGCCGATGACGCAGCAGTTGTGTCCCACACCCAGCAGGAACTACAGTCTTTGATGGACCGCTTCTATCGGGCTTGCAAGGACTTTGGGCTGACCATCAGCCTGAAGAAGACGAACTTCCTGGGACAGGATACAGAAGCACTGCCTGTCATCACCATCGACGACTACAAACTCGATGCCGTCTATCAGTTCACGTACCTCGATTCCACCATCATCGACGACCTCTCCTTGGACACAGAGATTGACAAGAGGATTGGGAAGGCAGCTACAACTCTCCCTCACCTCACAACTCGAGTGTGGACCAATCCAAAGCTGACAGTGAAGACAAAGATAACAGTCTACAACGCCTGTGTCAACAGCACGCTGCTGAATGGCAGTGAGACATGGACTACATATGCCAGACTGGAGAGCAGACTCAACTCCTTCCACCTTAGAAGCATCCGCCGTATCCTGGGTATATCCTGGCAAGACAGAGTGTCCAACGCCGAGATTCTGTCTCGCGCTGACCTTCCGAGTATGTACATTCTACTCAGGCAGCGCAGGCTGCAGTGGCTGGGCCATGTCCACCACATGGAGGATGGCCGTATTCCAAAAGACATCCTCTATGGAGAGCTAACATCTGGGAGGAGAACCATTGGCTGCCCCCAGCTACATTACAAGGATGTCTGCAAGAGAGATTTGAAGGTGCTCGACATCGATGTGGAGTCCTGGGAGAGCCTTGCAGCTGACCGTACGAGGTGGAGAGGTACCCTGAACATCTCAAAACGGGGGAAGAGAAACTGATGAACGCAGCGGCAGAAAAGCAGGCACGCAGAAAGGAGCGCAGCAACTTCAACAGACCAGAGTCCACACACACATGTGACCTTTGCGACAGAGACTGTCACTCCCGCATTGGTCTCTTCAGCCACAAGCGACGCTGCTCTGGCCGAGGTGTGGAGCAAGCAGCCAACTAGGATGCATCGCCCATGGGCAGCCATGACCGAGGGGGCCTAAGAATGGATAAGAATCTAAAATTGGCAGCATAGGGAAATAATACTATGTAACACTGTGAACAGTGGGGGACCCAGGGCTGATCAACTGATATGGTCATTAACGTTTAGTTGATGTTTATAAAGGTGGGTTGAAAACATGGGAGTACTCGGTAACCTCTCAAAATTATTGTGGATGATGGATTTTGGAAACAGATGGACCAAAGAAGGTTGGGAAAAGTGACAAGTGATGTTTGTCATGATTTTGGAAAACCTGTTAATTTATGCACAAACACAAAATATTGGCCATATGTTTTGTCACAAAAGCAGTTAATTTGCAGAAATGGTCTAGACTTGCCTTCACTTGTGTGTGTGGTTCTAATTGAAAGGGAGCTCGATAAATATAACTAAATGCCTGTTTTTTCTTGTTAATGTTTCAAATATTTAAAATGCATATTCAGTGGATGGTGGGCAAATTATTTGGCTGGAATCAATATTATGAACACCTGTTACAATGCTCCCTTTGTGGATTATTATAAACAGTTTTGGTTTCCAAAACAGTAAATTGATCACATCAAAATTTTGACAGCTGGGAGAGCTGCTGCCTCATAATCTCAGAGACCCAGGTTCTATCCTGACCTCAGGTGCTGTTGTGTGAAGTTTGTATGTTCTCCCTGTAATTACATGGATTTCCTCCCACATCCCAAGGACGTATAGAATTGTAGGTTAATTGACCTCTGTAAATTGACTGACTGTGCAGGGAGTGGAAGTGGGATAACACAGAACTGATATGAACAGGTGATCAATGGTTGGTGTGGATTCGGTGGGCCATAGGGCCTGTTTCCATGCTCTATCTCTAAAATAAAATAAACTAAGACTGGGTTTTCATCACCTGCGTTTGTATTTTATTTTCAATTTATTAAACGTTTCCCTTTGCTTTATTGTAAGATAACCCTTGTATGCCTGTCAACTTAGTTTGTTATGCCAAACGAACCATTGTGCTACACCAAGAGATAAAATTAGTTTTGATCTTATTAAATTCCTGATTGAGATTAATTTTAAAGTTTATTATTTAGCCTTGATTTCCGCATAGGAAAGTCTTTGAAAGAAGTTCCATGAGAGAAGCATAAACATTTTAGGAATCGTGCTTTTAGTTTCTCTAAAAAACAGAAATTTATTTACCTGATCAAGAAAACTGCAATAATTCTATTTATTAAACCGTGAAACTTGATCTGTGAATTAAAGCCATCAATATTTTTTCATATAAAAATATAATTTACATGTGTGTTTGATGTAGAAAAATTTCCAGCTGCTTTTCAGAGACAAATTGAATGTGAACAGATGTTGAGTTATAGTGGGAAAGATGAAATAAGATGTGCAATATCATAGTAGAAAAGAAGAGTTTAAAGAGATTATTAAAAGTAGGAGCAAAAGTTGCCATGGGGTTTAACTCTGGTCTTGAACAGCTTTAATTGCTTTGTCTCCGTGGTAATTTAGTCCAACTCATATAATTTATGTCATTCCATACGTTTTCAGAGGTGTGTTTTGGACCATGATCAAATGCAGTTGAGATGTCAGATGTTGAAATTCAAGTTGCTCAGTTAACAACAAAGGAAGTATGTCAGAGAAGGTGTGCTCAAAAGTCATCTTTGATGATCCTCCTGCAAATTTGTCGAGGTTTAAACCCAATGCAGACAGTGTGAATATTTCATTTGTTGGTTTAAAGCTCTTGAGCAAAGTCTGCTTGCGTAGTCTCAGTACAATTTCTAATTTAGTTTAGTTTAATTTATAGATACAGCATGGAAATAGGCCCTTCGGCCCACTGAGTATGCACCGACCAGCAATCCCCTCACACTAACACTATCCTTCACACACTAGGGACAATTTACAATTCTACCGAAGCCAATGAACCTACAAACCTGTATATCTTTGGAGTGTGGGAGGAAACTGGAGCACCCAGAGAAAACCCATGCAGGGAGAACATACAAACTCCATACATCAACTGTGCGGCTATGAAACTGCTTCAATGCCTGAAATAAACGCCCGGACTTTGTTGTCTGCTTAGAAATTCAGACACAAAATACAAATTAAAAATTCTGTTTTTTTTAAACTAACTGGGGAATATTTCTTTAACTTTTAAGATTAATATGCATGCTGTATGTATTCCTATTAGGACCATTATTTATTGTCTATTTCTGATTGTACCAGTGGTCGGCAGTGAGCTGTCTCCTTTAAGTTGTGTAGTGCTGTGCTTGTATGAAAATTGGAAGAGAAACTGTGATTATGACTTAGGTACGTCTTCGGCTGCATGCAAATAAACTTGAGGGCATATGGTTTGCATTTATATTAAAAATCACTTTTGTCAGAGCAAATCTTCAGGAGAGCCGGATGATTGATAAACTTACTGATTACTTTGCAGCTGTTGAAAGACTGGCAAAAGTCTTACTTTTACTTAAGATAGTTTCATCACTAACGTATAGGTCAGGTACAGTTTACACTGTTGTGAACATTTTAGCTTCTGAAGAGATGCTTAATATCATTACTCCATGTTTTCCGAAGCTGTTCTTATGAAATGCTAAAAGGCACACCACCCTTATGCTAATTTCCATTTGCGCCAGTTTCATGACATTCACAGAAATGTTTTCCACTTACATCCACTTCGGTGCATTCCACTTCGGATTACATCTCCCGTGGACTAACATGTTATTAAATCTCTACTCGTGTTCTGAGCTATTTACTACTAGTTTGTTTTTGAAGGAATTATTGATTTTGGCTCTGAACAATAGCTAGTTACTTGGCTCAGGTTTGATCATACCTATTGCTATCATCGACTGTTTATGTCAATCCTTGAGGCTAAGAAGCTTCAAGAAAGGCGAAGAAGAGATCAGGATGAAATATTTTTTGCCTCATCTGTAGATTCAGTTGGGGTTCTAAATTCCAGACATCTTCAGCTCTAATTTACTTTGTCCATTTAGTTTAGTTTGGATAGAAAGCAAAGAAACAGGCTCTTCGGCCTACTGTGTTCACTCTGACCATTGATTCTCCTGCTCACACTGACCATTGAATGTTGATTACCCCTTCACACTAGTTCCAGGTTATATTACTTTCTCATCCACTCCGTACAAATTAGGGGCAATTTCTTTTACAGAGGCCCATTAACTTACAAACCCACACTTCTTTGAGAGGTGGAAGGAAACTGGAGCACTCGGAGAAAACCCACGGGATCACAGGTAGAAAGTGCAAACTCCGCACAGACAGCACCAGAGGTCTGGATTGAGCCCCCATCCCTGGCGCTGTGAGGCAGCAAATCTGTCAGCTGTGTTTCCGTGCCACCCTTTCTTCTATATACGTTGACTCTTTGGAAGACCTGGATGACATTTCCGTCTATTGTTCTCCATTATTGTCGCTTAGCACTGTAACTGTAAAGGTCTTCGATCCCTTACTGTCTGAATTGCATTATTTGTTTAGTTTACTTTGCTAAATACGTGAGACAAATGGGAAATATTGCTTCTCAGAATGGAAACCATAATTAAACTGGCCTCAGAATTGCTCAGGGATGCAATTTTGGCAGTAATACATGAATCGTACCAGCTGGTCCTTGGCAGGCCATCTGTTTGTATCGTCCATTAAACTGAAGTTCAGCATTGAAACAGATTTGAAGTCAGGATCAGGCAACAGTAAATATACTGAACATTGGCTAACAATGAGGTTATGTTATCAGCAGGGTGACCCTAAGCAGATTCCTAACAGCAATAAAGAATTAAAGCAGCACAGATTTAAAATGAACGTGGAACTATACATGTGGTAATTGTTCACCATGGTATATATTTAATTGAGCATATTCTGCAATCGTTCGTTGGTAGTTGACAATAATGCATTTAAATAGTCTTGCCCCATCTGTGAAAGTGTGCAATTCCCACCTTGGATTCCTTAGGCATCTCAAAAGAGAATGTTTAGAATCGAGAGACCTGGGAGTACAAATACAGAGTTCAAAGTTCCCTGAATGTGCAGTTAGAAGTAGATAAGGTGGTAAAGAAGGTGTTTGACATGATGGCCATCATCTGTCAGGGCATTGAGCAGAGGAGATGGGGTGTTAAATTGCAGTTGTACATGTCTGACCAAGTAGTGTGTTTCCGATCCAAAACGTCCCCCATCCTTTTTCTCCAGAGATGCTGCCTGACCTGCTGAGTTACTCCAGCACTATTTCTATTTTCGGTAAAACCCAGCATCTGCAGTTCTTTGATTACTTCTGCAAATCTTCATGGCTAGTCACAAGAAGACAATGGAAAAATTAAGAAATATAATAGTGACTAATATTTGAGCATTGAGGGGGAATGAGAATCCTCTGGGCAATGACTTTGAGCGTCTTAAAAATAAACTTGAATTCTCTTTTTTGAAATTAATTAAACTGTGTTTCTTGCAAATGATGAAAGCAAATACTTTTTTCTTAGGAATTTTAATATCTTCGTTTTTTCCTCTTTTAACCCTTTGGGAATACAGAAACAAAATTGTGGATTCTAAGTAAATATTTGCCTCTCTGTGACCTACTTAGAAGGTTGCAGTGAGCCAGATTTTGAAGATGGATGTTTTTGAATTGACTCAAGTAATGCATACACTTCATTATTACCAGTCTGATTTGTGTATGCCTTATCTCTGTGGGTCCTAATAGATGTTTATTCATGCTTGAACTAACCTGGAAACTAATATTTTCCTTTCTTCCTTATGTTTGTCTAATTAAATTTTGGCACGTTGTCAAAGTATGTGTTCCTCTGTCATTATTTTGTACTCAGAGGACCAAAGATATTACCACAGTGTTTTCTATACGAGAATAAAATTCCATACTGTATTTTCAAATGAAAAACAATTATAATCACAGTAACTGTCTTTGTGTTGTAAGGCATGATGTTCATAGATATAAGATTTCCTTTACGTCCTTGAGGCTATCTCATGAATTTGTACTATTAAAGGGAAAATAATGATTCTGCAGAGTTTATTGATGGCTTTGAATTTTTCTCTTTCATTACCTACAACATTTGCTTTTGTGGGTTTAAAATGGAGTTTAATAATCTAGATTCTATATAATCTACATTTTTAAATAATGGGTAGGTAAGGGATTGGTAGGGGTAGTTGTAGGGTACCCTACAAATAATGGGTAGGGAAAGTTGTATGTAATGTAGACTAGTCGTACAAAAGCAAAACAAAACCAACCAAATGCTGGAAATAGTCAGCATCTTTGCTGACCAGCATCCAGTTAGCATCTTTGCAGTGGGAAATTGTGCCAATATTTTGTGAAGAATTAATGTTTTCAAAGAAAGATGTTTGTCCTGAGCTGTTTCCTTGCCCACTGTTGTTTTGCAAGAAGCTGAATATTGTTAGGATATTGATTTCTTTTTTGGACCAAACGTATTTAGTGATCTCATGTATCTTCAGGAGTAAACACTTTTTTTTCCTTTTGACTTCTAAAAGTTTCTGCTGCTTCCTAAAAGTTGCTATTACTTACCTCTTGTCCAAACTTTTCCATGTACTATGTTTTCAATTTTCTGCAGACCCTCCTGCATTTGGTGGGGGTGTAGGCTCATTGTGTGGATCGTACTATGGTGTTGCAGGGCATCTCAAGGGTTGAACCATGGGTTGCTTTTCCAGACACAACAGTCTTTTGCTTAAAATGTCCTCTGCCAAGGCCCGTTCTTTTTTTCCTTACGTGTTACCCTGTATTTCATTTGTAATTGGAGTTGAATGATAATTCCTCACTGTCCTTAATGCCTTATTAGCTTCATTCAATAGCATTGTCACTATGTTTTTGCTTTTCCCAGAGATAAATTCTTGCTGATCATGTTGACATGGTGAATGGTAGAGCAGAAGAGGAGTGATGATGTGAAGGCTGGTGTTCGTGCAGTGAAGGAATTCTTCTGATTACTGTACATGCTAGTTATTGTCACCAGCTACTTGCCTCCTGCATGTGCTGGAGGGAATCGATGCCAGATTGTGTGTCATATGAGTGGCTTTTAGATAAGTGGCTACAATTTTGGAAGTATCATCCAGATTAGTGTCAATTTTCTATTGGGAACTGAGCAGACCCTAATAAAACAAACATATTCACCCACTAAGAATTAGTATTTTAAGTTAGAAGTGTGGAAGAAATGGAAGTTGAGTTTTTTAGAGTAGTTTTGTATGCTGACATTAACCTTGGTTTTTAGGATAGACTTGTTATTATCGTTTGGTCCATTCATGCTCCAACAATTGAGGCAGTAGCATTGGGCATAGCACACCCTCAGGGCCTTTTGAATATTTTGGATAGAGCATTGAAGACCGGCACATCAGAGGTGCTGCTCATCAAGCTAAAGTGTTTTGGTGGATAATTGGCATCTGCCTCATACAGTATGAAATTGCTCAAGACATCCAGAAGATGAACGAAAGATGGAAGCTTAGGAGAAATTGGGCAACAAATAAATGTGCATGTTTAAGTGCGATAATATGCAAAGTTTCTGAATAATGTCACATTAATGCAAAGACCAAGAAGGCACACCAATGCCTCTAGTGCCTGAGAAGACTGAGGAAATTCAACATGTCTCGAATGACTCTTACAAACTTTTACATTGTTTGGGAACAACTCTGTCCAAGACTGTAAGAAAATTGCAGAGATGGAGTCCATCAGGCAGTCCATCAAACTCCCACCATTGACTCCATCTGCACCACGCTGCCTCAGAAAACCAGCCAACATAATCAAAGACTTGTCCCACATTGGTCACTCCTTCTTCTCCCTGCTCCCGTTCAGCAGCAGGACAGAAGCTTGAAAGTGTGCACCACTAGGCTTAAGAACAGCCCCCCCCCCCCCACCTCTATTATCAGGCTTCTGAATGGTCCATCCATAAGTTGGGGCACTGTCCAATTCACCTCTACACCATTGAGGGCATTGGATTTTGTCTGGAATTAATGTACTACAATGCTGAGAACTATATTCTGCACTCTGTATCTACCCCTTTGCTCGATCTATTGAACTTAATTTGATGAATTATATATATCTGATATGTTTGGTTAACATGCAAAACAAAGCTTTTCATTGTGCCCCAGTACATGTGACAATACTAAACCTAAACCTAAATCTAAACCTAATTATGGCAAAGCCTGAACTAGTACATTCTTCAGAAACTGGCAAGTCACTTATCGGACTTCAGAACATCAGCATTGCCTGCAAAATTAAAAAAAAAATCCAATCTCATCTTTTGGAGAAGGGCAGTTGTCACTAACAGAAACCAACTGAAATCAAAAGGAAATGTGGAGCTGAGAGCACGGTACCAATGCATGAACAAAATTTATGGGGAATCAATATTAAAAACACTGAATCAAATTCGTAGGTTCCTTGGTGAACTGGTTCTCAAAAAAGCCCCTGCAGCAAAATCCCTGGCTTGCACACAGCAGTTTTACAGTAAGGATTTGCCCAAGGTTCTTGAAAATGATTTACAATGCATTGTAAGCATAGGGAGAAATAAAAAGAAAGAATTATCTTTGAATGGTCTAAGTATGTTGAATTTGCATGAGTTTTTATTTCATTTTGGTTATTCTTCTAGAGACTGAAACATACTTATGGACTTAATTATTTTAATTGCATAAATTATTCCGTTTTTTGGGGCAAATTACAAATAAACATTGGAAATTAACCAAAAGTATAATGCAAAAATGTAAGTCCTGTATGTATGATTGAAATCCTCAAGTTATTTAACAAATACTTTACCTTAGCAGAAAAAAAACAGGTTGTTGAGGCAGGTTCAGTGGTAACGTTTAAGAAACATCGAGATAGGTACATGGGCTGAAAGATGGCAGATGGAGTTTAATGCTGATAAGTGTGAGGTGCTGCATTTTGGTAGGACAAATCAAAATAGGACGTACAGGGTAAATGGTAGGGAATTGAGGAATGCAGTGGAACAGAGGGATCTGGGAATAACTGTGCATTGTTCCCTGAAGGTGGAATCTCATGTGGATAGGGTGGTGAAGAAGGCGTTTGGTATGCTTGCCTTTATAAATCAGAGCATCGAGTATAGAAGTTGGGATGTAATGTTAAAATTGTACAGGGCATTGGTGAGGCCGAATCTGGAGTATGGTGTGCAGTTCTGGTCGCCAAATTATAGGAAGGATGTCGACAAAATGGAGAGGGTACAGAGGAGATTTACTAGAATGTTGCCTGGGTTTCAGCACTTAAGCTACAGAGAGAGGTTGAACAGGTTGGGTCTTTATTCTTTGGAGCGTAGAAGGTTGAGGGGGGACTTGATAGAGGTTTTTAAATTTTTGAGAGGGACGGACAGAGTTGACATGGGTAGGCTTTTCCCTTTGAGAGTGGGGAAGATTCCAACAAGGGGACATAGCTTCAGAATTGAGGGACAAAAGTTTAGGGGTAACATGAGGGGTAACATCTTTACTCAGAGGGTGGTGGCTGTATGGAATGGGCTTCCGGTGGAAGTGGTGGAGGCAGGCTCGATTTTATTATTTAAGAGTAAATTGGATAGGTATATGGATAGGAGGGGATTAGAGGGTTATGGTCTGAGTGCAGGTAGATGAGACTAGGGCAGGGAGAGTGGTCGGCGTGGACTGGTAGGGCCGAACGGGCCTGTTTCCGTGCTGTAGTTGTTATATGGTTATATGGTTACATGGATAGGATAGGTTTAGAAACATAGAAAAACGCGGTAGTAGGCCATTCGGCCCTTCGAGTCAGCACCGCCATTCAATATGATCATGGCTGATCATCCAAAATCAGCACCCCGTTCCTGCTTTTTTCCCACATCCCTTGATTTCGTTAGCCATAAGAAGTAAATCTAACTCTGTCTTGAAAAAATCCAGTGAGTTGGCCTCTACTGCCTTCTGTGGCAGAGAATTCCACAGATTCACAACTCTCTGGGTGAAAATGTTTTTCCTCATCTCAGTCCTAAATGACCTACCCCTTATTTTTAAACTGAGACCCTTGGTTCTGGACTCCCCCAATATCGGGAACACTTTTCCTGCATCTAGCCTGTCCAATCCCTTAAGAATTGTATATGTTTCTATAAGATCCCCTCTCATCCTTCTAAATTCCAGTGAATACAAGCCCAGTTGAAGCATTCTTTCATCATATGTCAATCCCGCTATCCTGGGAATTAATCTGGTGAACTGACGTTGCACTCCCTCAGTAGCAAGAATGTCCTTCCACAAATTAGGAGAACAAAACTGCACACAATACTCCAGGTGCGGTCTCACCAGGACCCTGCGTAACTGCAGTAGGACCTCCTTGCTCCTATACTCAAATCCTCTCACCATGAAGGCCAAAGTGCCATTTGCTTTCTTCACTGCCTGCTGTACTTGCATGCTTACTCTCAGTGACTGATGTACAAGGACACCCAGGTCTCGTTGCACATCCCCTTTTCCTAATCTGACACCATTCAGATAATAATCTGCCTTCCTGTTCTTGCCACCAAAGTGGAAAACCTCACATTTATCCACATTATATTGCATCTGCCATATCTGCCCACTCACCCAACCTATCCAAGTCACCCTGCAGCCTCATAGCATCCTCCTAGCAATTCACAATGCCACCCAGCTTTGTGTCATCCGCAAACGTGGAGATGTTACATTAAATTCCCTCGTCTAAATCGTTAATATATATTGTAAATAACTGGGATCCCAGCACCGAGCCTTGCACTAGTCACTGCCTGCCATTCTGAAAAGGACCCATTAATTCCTACTCTTTGCTTCCTGACTGCCAACCAGTTCTCTATCCATGTCAATACCCTATCCCCAATACCATTAGAGGAATATGGGCCAAATGCAGTCAGGTGGCACTGGTGTACATGGGATATATTGGTCGGTGTGGGCAAGTAGGGTCAAAGGACTTGTTCCCATGCTGGCTCTATGACGCTATAATGCTAACTAAATTCTGCAGGAATCTTTGAAGTCAATTTGTCATCTGTCTATGATATATTTTAATCCTCTACCATGTTTTGATCACTGCTTAGTGTTTTAATTTATAGAAAATGGATGTATATTTTTATTTTAGCTTTGCATGTTTTTAGGTGTAAGTGACATTCAGAATATTCACTATCTTTGACAATTTTAACAATGGGATGGCAAGGTTCAGCCATCTGCCAAAGTCTTTTCAGCTCTTTGGTAAGCTGGGCTTGTTCTTCCATGCAAGGCCCAGCTGCCACGCAAGGCTCTGCTGTGAAGCATTAAACTAGTTTGGGAGTAGCAATTGGCAATTAGTGAAAGGTAAATTCATGACTTATCACACAGGACAAGCTGAGCACAGGCGGCTTGTTTGATAGTAAGTTCTGACTTAGTTCAAAGATTGTACTTTAGCACCTTGGGTAAGTTTGTGATATCATTTAAAACAACGTTCATCTGATTTATCCTAGAGAACATCGTGGTGGATTGTCCTGTGATTTTTATACTATCAATAAGTAATCCATTTGATCAAATAGATTATTTTTCTCAGGAAATTATTCTTGTTTAAAAATTGGTTGATATGGTAAATTTATAAAATGAGCGTTTGGAAATTGATAATCGAGAAAGAGATTCAGAAAGCTAATAACCTAATAAAATGGTATATTACATACAAAATGATTTGAGAAAATTGTTGATTAACGCCAAAGCAATTAAGACCTGAAATAACACCGATACCGATTTCAGGATTGGCCAGAACTTATGAGATTTGTGATCTGAATTTGAAACATAGAAACATAGAAAATAGGTGCAGGAGGAGGCTATTCGGCCCTTCGAGCCAGCACCGCCATTCATTGTGATCATGGCTGATCGTCCCCAATCAATACCCTGTGCCTGCCTTTTCCCCATATCCCTTGATTCCACTAGCCCCTAGAGCTCTATCTAACTCTCTCTTAAATCCATCCAGTGATTTGGCTTCCACTGCCCTCTGTGGCAGAGAATTCCACAAATTCACAATTCTCTGGGTGAAATAGTTTTTTCTCACCTCAGTTTTAAATGGTCTCCGCTTTATTCTAAGACTGTGGCCCCTGGTTCTGGACTCGCCCAACATTGGGAACATTTTTCCTGCATCTAGCTTGTCCAGTCCTTTTATAATTTTATATGTTTCTATAAGATTCCCTCTCATCCTTCTGAACTCCAGTGAATACAAGCCTATTCTTTTCAATCTTTCCTCATATGTCAGTCCCGCCATCCCAGGGATCAATCTCGTGAACCTACGCTGTACTGCCTCAATTACAAGGATGTCCTTCCTCAAATTAGGAGACCAAAACTGTGCACAATACTCCAGATGTGGTCTTACCAGGGCCCTATACAACTGCAGAAGAACCTCTTTGCTCCTATACTGAAATCCTCTTGTTATGAAGGCCAATATTCCATTAGCGTTCTTCACTGCCTGCTGTACCTGCACGCCAACTTTCAGTGACTGGTGTACAAGGGCACCCAGGTCTCGCTGCACCTCCCCCTTACCTAACCTAACTCCATTGAGATAATAATCTGCCTCCTTGTTTTTGCTGCCAAAGTGGATAACCTCACATTTATCTATATTATATTGCATCTGCTACGCATCTGCCCACTCACTCAACCTGTCCAGGTCACCCTGCAACCTCCTAACATCCTCTTCACAGTTTACACTGCCACCCAGCTTTGTGTCATCTGCAAACTTGCTAGTGTTGCTTCTAATTCCCTCTTCCAAATCATTCATATATCTGGTAAAGAGATGCGGCCTCAACACCAAGCCTTGCGGCACTCCACTCGCCACTGCCTGCCATTCTGAAAAGGACCCGTTTACTCCTACTCTTTGCTTTCTGTCTGCCAACCAATTTTCTATCCATGTCAACACCCTACCCCCAATACCATGTGCTCTAATTTTGGTCATCAATCTCCCGTGCGGGACCTTATCAAAGTGCAATGTTGCTAATTTCCAGTGTCTTTGTGCCGCTCAGTAAAAATAGTTTTCTTGCACTTTGTAGCAAAATATTTCTAATTTCAGCAAATGTTAGCAGAGCAGTTTCTAAAGATTTGCTGAAAAGATTTTATTTCATATATAAAAATGACCACTGAATCAATAAGCAACTTTCATTTAGTTAGAGAAAGCTTCCGAAGCAAGAAGAATAAGTCTGGACTCAATAAAGTTCACATAAACCAGCTATTCCTGGAGATATTGTCATATATTCCACACTATGGCAGGTTGGGGACTGAGTGAGGCAAGATATGTTTTGAAACTGCAATAATGGAGTGGTGCACACAAGGAACTACTGGATTTTTGAGCAAAACCCAAAGTATATTAGGCAGCATATATGGAGGGAATGGACATGCAATGTTTTGGGTCAAGACTCTCCTTCAGACTGAGTGGATCACTGGGATGAAATTGTGTCAGCTATGAGCATGAGGTGCCTTATTCCTGGATTGCCAGCAAAGACGTTGAATGAGCTGTCCCTTTTCCGTGAAACTCATAGACAATCCCGAAGCCCTGTGAGCTTTATCAACTTCACCTATCAAATGTTGCTTTGAAATAGCTATCCAACGCCATTCAATTGCGAGCTATTCCTGATCTCTGCCAGTCGCTTCCGGCAGTAAGATAGCAGGATGTTCAAGAACGAGATGCGGTTGAACATAAAACTTTTTCTGTGGTTTGTACGTTTAAAAACCACTTGATACTCAACAAATCAAACTCTGTTTTTAATACTTGCAACTAGATCTTGGGAATAATTACCAATTAATCTAATCTAGTCTCTGCTTTCATTATGTAAGTTTCATTCCTGACATTTGCATTGTCTGAACAATTGGGTTAACTCCCAAGTATCCCGTTATGTATGTATTTTCTAGTTTATTGGATGTTTTCAAACTGCGCCTCTCTATTCTCAGCTTGCAAATGTAATGGACATGCAAACGCTTGTCATGCACAAAACGGAAATTGCTTCTGCACAACAAAAGGAATCAAGGGAGACCAGTGTCAATTGTGAGTATTTGCAATTCCCTTGATTGATATTAATTTCTTTCTGTTGCTGTGCTAAAAATAATATAGTAATTTTATTAGCCATCAGTGATCTAAATATGATACAGTCACGAGATATCCATAATATATATAAGAATACAGGTCAATGCTTTAGTATTGTGTGGTATGACAATTGAATGCTCGTAGATGTAGCAACATAAGGAATGTGTTTTTGAAATGTTAAAATTGAGATAAAATTGTCATGTCATGCATTAGTTCAATGGACAAAAAAGTGTCACATTCAATGCTGTTGATAAATGTATCTACTTCTTTGTCGAGTAAGTCAAATGGTAAATATATCTGCCATTTGAAGTATATCTTGAATTAAATTAAAAATAGTTTAGTTGCATGCAAAAGGAAAATGGATTGTGAATGAATGAATGAATGAATGAATTAATTAATTAATTAATAAGTTTATTGGCCAAGTATGCATATACAAGGAATGTGCCTTGGTGCTCCGCTCACAAATGACAACACAAACATATAGTTAACAATTAAGAATAAAGCATAAACGCATCAAAACAATAAGAATACAACATTACGGTCTAAACATATGGGTGAAAATAAACCAGAGCAAAAAAGAGACTACAGACTTTGGTTATTGAGTAGAACTATCACACGTGGAAAAAAGTTGTTTTTATGTCTGGCTGTGGCTGCTTTGACAGTCCGGAGTCGCCTTCCAAATGGAAGTGCTTCGAAGAGTTTGTGGCCAGGGTGAGAGGAGTGAGAAATGATCTTCCCCTCTCGCTTCCTGGCCCTTGCAGTGTACAGTTCGTCAATGGGGGAAGGTTGCATATGAATTTTATAAAGACAGAAAGTTCTGGAGTAATTCAGTGGGTCAGGCAGCATCTGTGGAGAACATGGATTGTCGCTCCATGACCCCCCCACAGAACCCGAGAACTCTAGCAGCGAGCCGGATTTCGCGACCAGAACGAGTAAGGAGAGGGGCTGCAGGAACCACAGGAGCAGGAGGCCCCGGGTCGGAGGGAATTGCAGGAGGATGGCCCCGTCGAGGCGGTTGACCGACCAGGACAGGGCGGTCCTGATCCAAGTGGGCAGGTTTGAGCCTGGACACAGAGACGAGCTCACTCCTGCCCCCAACATCTAAGGTGAAAGTGACCGTTCCTTTACGCA
Organism: Rhinoraja longicauda; assembly: GCF_053455715.1. Taxonomy (NCBI): domain Eukaryota; kingdom Metazoa; phylum Chordata; class Chondrichthyes; order Rajiformes; family Arhynchobatidae; genus Rhinoraja; species Rhinoraja longicauda. Next base: position 26,621,751 of record NC_135968.1, on the reverse strand, counting down.
ACACGCGGAACGGTTCTTCATAGACCCTCTGCAACGGGGAACGATAGGCATCCCTACGCAGAAACACAAATTCACAGTCCTTCAAGGCTGGCGGTTCATGCACCATGGAACACCCGTGACGTGAAGTAGGAACCGGAGCTAGGGAACCCACTCGCGCCCGGAGTGATGCTAAAACCGACGGAACCGAGGGCTGCTGACCAGAGGACTCCAGAAGGAAATCCCCGGGCACTCTGAGTGGCGAGCCATATACCAGTTCCGCAGACGAAGTTCTGAGATCCTGCTTAGGAGCAGTACGGATGCCCAAAAGGACCCAGGGCAGCTGATCCACCCAATCAGGGCCGTCCAACCGCGCACTGAGGGCAGACTTAAGCTGTCGGTGAAACCTCTCCACGAGCCCATTAGCCTGTGGGTGAGACGCCGTGGTCTGCTGCAACCTGGAACCGTACAGCTCCGCTAGCGTAGCCCAAAGGGTAGAGGTGAACTGGGACCACCGGTCGGTAGTAATGACGGACGGAACACCGAAACGGGCCACCCAATGCAGGGCCAGGGCCTGGGCACAAGAGGCGGCGGAGGTGTCGGACAACGGGAAGGCCTCCTGCCAACGGGTAAATCTGTCAACCACCGTGAGTAGGTGAGTGTAGCCCCTAGAGGAAGGTAAAGGCCCAACTAAATTAACATGAATGTGGAAAAAACGAACCTCAGGAACCACAAACTCCTACACAGGAGGTTGGACATGCCGGTGGACTTTAGAGGTCTGGCAGGGAACACAAGATCGGGCCCAGGCGGCTACTTGCTTCCGCAGGCCATGCCACACAAATCTAGCGGCTACTAAGGTGGAGGTGGAGTGAATGGACGGGTGCCCCAGCCCATGAAGGGCATCAAACACCCGGCACTGAAGGGCGGCCGGCATCACCGGCCTGGGGCGGGGGAGGGAAATATCACACCAGACTTTTGTACCCGCAGGCCCACAAGCCACTTGGGCCAACTTCAACCCCGAAGTGGTGGATTGATATGCTGAGGCAGTGTCTGCCAGGCGCTGTGCCTCCGCAAGCTCCTGGAAATCTACCTCGCATTCTACCGCTGAAACTGAGGAAACGGCTGGCCTGGACAGGGCATCAACAACGGCATTAAGCTTACCCGCGACGTGGCGGACATCCGTGGTAAACTCTGAGATGGAAGTCAGGTGCCGCTGCTGGCGGGCCGACCATGGGTCAGACACTTTAGAAAAACAAAAGTCAGCGGTTTGTGATCAGTAAAGGCCACGAATGGGCGGCCTTCTAGAAAATACCTAAAGTGGCGGACAGCTAAATAGAGAGCCAGAAGCTCCCGGTCAAAGGCGCTTTATTTCAGCTCAGCCTGATTAAGCTGTCGGCTGAAAAACGCCATGGGCTGCCAACTGCCATCAACATGCTGTTCCAAGACCCCTCCCACCGCCACGTCTGACGCATCGACCGTCACGGCCGTGGCGGTGGAGGTGCTCGGGTGGACGAGCATGGTGGCGTCTGCCAGAGCCACTTTAGCTGCCTCAAAGGCCGTCTCGGCCACAGCGGACCACTCTAACTCGACAGGTTTGCCCGCGAGACACTGGAAGAGCGGACGCATGATCCGTGCTGCTGCCGGCACGAACCTGTGGTAGAAATTCACCATCCCTACAAACTCCTGCAACCCCTTCACCGTGGTGGGCCGCGGAAAGGCACGAACTGCCTCCACTTTTTCCGGCAAAGGAGTTTGGCCGAGGTGATCCGGTGACCTAGGAAATTAATAGAGGAGAGACCAAATTGACACTTTGAGGGGTGAATGATTAGCCCGTGGTCTTGAAGCCGCTGGAACACGGTCCGTAAATGGACCAGATGTTCTTGCTCCGAGCGACTGGCGACCAGGATATCATCCAAATAAATTAAAACAAAAGACAATTCCCGACCGACATGGTCCATAAGCATGATCGAACTGTACTTTCGTGATTTCGACGCCATGAGCGCATCGGCTTTCTCCGCGTATGCCACGGGGTCCTCGAAAGGACAATCCGTGAGAATAAGCCTAACGTTTTCTGGAAGTTGCTCCCGGAATGCCTGCTCAAACATGAGGCAATCCTTGTGCCCGCCTGCCAGCGCCAACATTTAGGCCATGGGGACGGACGGCAGCCGATCTCCGAGATCTGGTAGATGCATAAGCCTCTCGGCCCGCTCATGCCTACTAAATCCGAAGGTTCGAAGCATGATTACCTTCAATGCTTCGTACTTGCCATCTGTAGGAGGGGAGGTGATGAACTGCATCACCCGCGCGGACGTCTCAGGCGGTAGGGCACTGACCAGGTAATAATATTTTGTCTCATCCACCGAGATGTTTCTCAGGTGGAACTGCGCTTCAGCATGCGCAAACTAAATGTGTGGTTGATGCGCCCAAAACGGAGGAAGATGAACGCTGACCGCGTTTAGCTGCGGTACGCCGGGCGTTAGAACCGGAGCAGGGGCGTCTTGTCCCTGCATGGTAGGTGATCGGCTAGATCACGTCGGGGGTCACCAATATGGCGAGTCTGAAGGCTTGTACTTTGTTAAAGAAGTTTATTGCGGTAGCAATATTCAGTTACAAAGGATAACAACCGAGATCGCAGATGACCATTAACTCAAACTATTCACATCGAAGTCCTCTTCCCACTGACTGGTTTTGGGCGCCAAAACCACCACGTGACCTTGCTGGCCAATCCGAGGGTTCGACTCTCAGGACCAATCCCTATGGTCGCTCCAGTTATCACCTTGATTTGCATTCAATTCCTGTGCTACAACTATCCAAAATGCTTTGCAATTTTTTCCGCTGCCTAATGCACTGAACTAATTGGTTGATTTTTATCCACAATAATCTCAGATCCTTTAATTTTACTGAGAGGTGCATTGTTTCCAGTAAGCATACATTTCCAATTGTGGCTATTTGCTTTATCAGGATCTCTCCATGTTCAATTCGATGTGTTTGGTTCTCATAAAATTGAATCTCCAAATTTATGTGCTGAACAGTATTTGTGTTGTCTTTCATCATTTCTAAACTTAACTATGTTACTTATTTACCTTTTTTTTTTTTTTTTTGAAAAGCATATGTACAAATAGAAATTAAAAAACACATTTGTTACAAAGTTCTTACATAGCTTCAATTTTTAAATTTTTGAAGAGAGAAAGTAAAAATAAAAATAAAAACTATCAAAAAAAGATCAATAAAAATTAAAGGGAGTAGATCCGGGAGACAATAACCACAGTTGTACATCCAACCCCTAACTCAAGTTTCAACTTTTAATATAATTTTTTTATTTTAGTCCTGTGCCAAACCCATTTACTTTTCTAAAAATTCAATAAATGGAGACCATATTTTAAAAAATAACTCAGGTTTGTCGATTAAGGCAAACCTTATTTTTTCCAAATGCAGGGTCTCTGTCATTTCCGTAGTCCACATTTTAATTGTGGGGGTTATTGGTTTTTTCCAAAATTTAAGTATTAATTTTTTCGCAGTTATTAGACTGTAATCAAGAAAATGTACCTGACTTGCTGTAAAATTTGTAGTATATTCTGATAATCCTAATATAATTAATTTTGGATCCATATCTAATTTTTTATTAATAACTTTAGAAACTATTTTAAAAATCTCCAACCAGAAGTTTTGCATTTTTATACAAGTTATGAAAATATGAGTTAAATTAGCTTCTTGAAATTGACATTTATCACAAATAGGAGAGATACTAGGAAAAATCCTATTTAATTTCGTCTTCGAATAATGTAATCTATGTATTATTTTAAATTGTATTAAGGAATGTCTAGTATTCAATGAACATTTACCTTTAAAGGTAATTGACTTTGGGATGCCATTTTCCTACTTGAAAATGTTCTGTTTGTCAATTACCTTATTTCTAAACTGATTTTACGTGCCATTTACAACTTTACAAATGATCCATTAATTCCCTGTTTTGAAATTTGTTAAATCTTTCTTATTGCAGTCTATCTCTGTCCTGCCCACTCCCCTGACATCAGTCTGAAGAAGGGTCTCGACCCGAAACGCCTCCCATTCCTTCTCTCCAGAGATGCTGCCTGCCCCGCTGAGTTACTCCAGCATTTTGTATCCACCTTCGATTTAAACCAGCATCTGCAGTTCTTTCCTACACATAAAATATGTATGTGTTAGGTCAGGATGAATTATCTTTGGCAGTAACTTTTTTGGGAGGTTTTCCAAATATATAGTTTATATAGTTTCCTGACCTCTGTTGATTATTTGTGCTCTATGACCTTACAATGGCTAAAGGAATTAGAATAAAATTCACCAGACACAAAGATAAATCAACGGTTAATTTTCTTGTGGCTTTTTTTTCCAAGACGGCACTATTTTTGTTTGAAACAATGAATTTTGAAGATGGACATCTGGCATTCTTCACATGCTGATTTTATTGTGTTGTATGATTGATATTTCCCTGCTTTCAAAAATCCTGAAATTAATGATGAACACAATTGTGATCTCAGGAATAACATGCAAAACCCTATGCTCCAACAGTTTTGTCAGCGGGTCATCAATTATGGAGGAAGCATATATTTTCTAATTAAATATTCAGTAACTTCTCTACCATAAGATGACAAACAAACTGATTGAATTTAGCCTGGGAGTTTTAGCAGAAAATCTACATGGAAAGGACCCATAGGTGCCTCCAATACATGATTTGTTTTTATCTACTCATCTCGCAGGTTTAATAGATGCTAAACTTTGAAGAATGATAAAATATAACCTGCACAATTTTAGGTGAGATTTGAATAATTCTCTCCCCCCCCCCCCCCCCCCCACCACAACCTGGAAAAGGCAATCCAATGAGCTCCATGAGAACAGCTTTGATGAAGAAACCTCCTCCATGAATTTCCAATATGTTGCATTGTGTCCCTTTATTTTTCCTGGGAGACTTTCCATTTTTGCTTCCCACAAAGTACACTTCCTCTCCCCATGCAAGGTTTGTTGGTGCTTCCATGTGTGTTATGCAGCATTTTACTGGATAACCAATAAGAAGTAAGAATAAAAGAGACACTATAATGAAGAGCATGCTTCACTTTGTATTATTTAGTGTAAAATGCTGAATACTTTCGAACTGCAACTGCACATACAGTGAAAATGCACACTGTAACCGCAAACCAAATTCTTATTTTGGAATAATTGTTTTTTTAAGCATCTAAAGTTCAATTGGTTACATTTGGCTTTTTGCCTCATGTTCATTTGCAACCAATTTAAAAATGTTGGAAAGCTTTACCATCTCCCCCCTGAAATTGCCTGTCTTCAAAATGTAAAAAACATTAGCTTATCCTCAAACTAAGGGCCTTAGGTTTAAATATTCTTTTTTTTGCCTCCACTGCACCCTTTCCATAATGTTAATATTCATCAACAGATGGCGGGATCAACATTAGGTACCCTTTTCCAACTATTGGCATTCTGATGTCTAACATAAATTAAGTTCAATCCTATTACTTTCATTGTTTAATGCAGAACTTAGAAATCCCAAACCATTTTATTTTTAGGTATCTCTTATGTGTATTTTGAATACAACTGTTTCTTCTTTGATGCTTGTTTCCATAATGTGAGTTACTTTAGGTTAGTTTAGTTTAGAGATACAGCACGGAAACAGGCCCTTTCGGCCCACCGGGTCAGCGCCGACCAGCGATCCCTGCACATTAACACTATCTACCCACTAGGGACAATTTTTCTTTTACATTTACCAAGCCAATTAACCCACAAACCTTTGAGATGTGGGAGGAAACCAAGATCTCAGAGAATACCCACGCAGGTCACGGGGAGAACGTACAAACTCCGTACAGACAGCAGCCATAGTCGGGATCGAACCTGGGTCTCCAGCGTTGCATTCACTGTAAGGTAGCAACTCTACCGCTGCGCCACCGTGACCGTCAAATGATAATGCAATTGATGAATCGGGGAGCCCGATGTGTATTATGAATTCAGTATTACATGATTTCGATTGGGAACTGGAAAACCCAGTAAAAATTGCTTTGGAAATTGATAAGCAAGAGAAAAATGTCTGTGTGAGTGTGGTGGCAGGGATAAAACTTTCCATGTAATCTCCCGGCAGTAATTAGACATCATTCTCTCTTCGGAGCACATCTATCAGTTTCACCATAGGTGGGCTTTGAAAATGACAAAGAATCGCTTCCATTGACCCTTGTGTAACAAATGCTCTACAAAATAAGATTCTTCAGTATTTTTAGGTAACAGACATTAACATTGTTATTTAAAAAGCCTGCATTTTTGAAAATTCTAAGAAAAAAAAAACGTTGTTTTTTGGAGTCTGAAATTTTCTCGGCTCGAACCCTCTTTCCTCCCTAAACATAATTGAATTTGTAACACAAATTTCTATAAAACAACATTTCTTAGGATCGCAATTGTTGCCTGGTTGCGGAACGACCCAGTACCAAGGAACTTTGTGAACAGAAAATATAATGAAACAATTAAACAACTTTCCAAACATTACAATGATACATTTTAACTTAGGAAGATCCAAAATGCATGTGAAATGATTCAATTTGCAGTTTATAAAATGCTACCACAGACTTCTTCAAAGTACCTTGTGATTATCTTTGGATGGTTTTAACACGTTGACAGAAATGTGACTTTCTAAAAGGGCAGTAAAACATTTCCTCTTTCCATTTGCGAAATGATGTTTAATTTATGTTGATATTCACATTCTGACATTAGAGAGAGATGTCTATGATGTAATATTTTATCCTCATTACAAAGGCTGGAGATAATAGAAAAGCGACAACAGAAAATTTTAAGTCTGAAACAATCTTATAACATAAAGGTGATATAAGAAGAATAAATTAAATTGTTGGAAAGCCTTCAGGTAACAGTTGCATGGGGTCAAATGTTTTTCTTCCTGGTCATTGTGAAAAATTACCTTTTGAAACTATAATTGGGAATAATTATTCAAGAAGGATCTTTTGAAGTTAACAACACTGAATTGTGACTGGAGTGCAGCAGTCAATCATGCTATAGAATCCTGGAAAATAACCCTGCAATGGGGTGGCCATTTTATCCATATGTCCGTCCAAATAAAAATGGAGCATTTTGTATTCATCTCCCATCCCAGTTCTCTCATCCCAGCCTGAGAGACTGCAACTCCTTAAGTGCTCACCCAAGCACCGCTGAAATATGAAGGGAGATTCTACCACTGCAACCCCTTTAGTCAGCAATTGCAAGACTCCCTTTGCTCTTTGCATGATATTTTCGGACTCAATTCTTTTATCTGCCCGAACCTTTGGTTGATTCCCGTCACAGCAAGATGTCTGCCAGGGAATATTGCTGATTCCAGACTGCAGGAGTACATGCTGGGGGACTCCTTGAAGCTTGGTGTCGTCAATGCGATGGCTCTGTGGGGGACGACCACTGACTAGGGTCCGTCTCCTGCTGGACATTGAGGGCACAGTCTGGTGGGAACAGCACTCAAACAAGGGAAGGGAAGGGATATCACCCAAAGGGGGCAGCCACATGAGTGACAAGGGTGTTTTGTTTTTAAAAAATGGTGCAAACACTACTGAGTATGACACCATTGAATGTGTAGAGAAGGCATGAAGAGTTTTTGCAATTTTTATTTTGTATGGAGCCCTTACACGGTAGGTCATAAGGTCAAAGGTCCACGGAGTTGCTCAAGCATTCTAGAGGTCAAACAAGCCTCCGGCATACACTCGTCACACATGCAACATGTACGTCCCGCTGAGTTACTCCAGCATTTTGTCTACCTTCGATTTAAACCAACATCGGCACTCTTTCCTACACGTTTTGTCCGTTCCACTGCAAAATCTCCTCAAGATATGTCTACTTTGAAGAAGTTCTCCTCCCTCCGACGAGAGTGGAGGAGAATGCACCGAGTTAGCAACCGGCTGTGCCCGGGAATTGATTGCCGAGAAGGATTAATGGGATGATTGTGCGTTACAAGCCGGCTTTGTATCAGTCCAGCGGTGCCACAGCTGTACACTTATGTAGGGAGGAACTGCAAATGCTGGCTTCAACCGAAGATGAGATACAAAAAGCTGGAGTAACTCAGCAGGGTCAGGCATCTGAAACATGAACACTTACTGTGCAGCGAGCCTTCAGAGTTCATTAGAGCTCCTCCTCCCTTACACCCCCCACACCCCAGCTCTATAGTGTGCCGTGGGTCACCAGGTGTCAGGTTTACACTGCGTTTCTCATCATGATGATTTATCTGGTGCTTTATCGGCACCGTGGTCGTCACATTGGAAACGGCGTCAGTGGAAACGGACACGTGAGAGAGCAGAGAGCTTAACTTACACGCAAAAACAAACGACTATCTCTGCCGTACAAGACGTGGAACATTTTGGCTCCTGTTCATAATACCTCGGGTTTACACTCCCTCTGGGCTGCCAATGCCCTTCCAGAGCTGGATACACTACAGTGACTCTGGGCTGAGACACCAGAAGGAGCTCAGCCAAGACATGCTATGACTCTGGATGGATGCCCCACTTAATGTCCACAACCCATCAACGCCATAATTACACAGCGTGGCCTGGAGCAAGACGGCCAGGTCCAAGTCTGTCTGACCTCTTCCCTCTCATGTCTTGCCATCTTTGAATTTGCAGCGAATTGGAAGCTTAGAAGATGTTGTCCTCCACAATGTGTAGCGAGGAACTGCAGATGCTGGTGTAATCCGAAGATAGACACAAAAAGCTGGAGTAACTCTGCATCTCTGGAGAGAAGGAATGGGTGACGCCTCAGGTCGAGAAGGATCTGGACACGAAACGTCACCCATTTTCTCTCTCCAGAGATGCCGCCTGGCCCGCTGAGTTACTCCAGCATTTTGTATCTAACGTGTCCTCCACAGCGTCACCTCAAAGGGAAGCGGCTTCCAAACTGCGATGTCAACCATTGTATGTAATGAGTGGAGAACCGATCTGTCATCCGTGGCCAGAGAGGCTTCACTTCATGCACTGGTATCGGTAACAACACAAGTCAAGGCACATTTATGACACGCAGGGAAACAACAGTTAAGCAGCCAGATGTGATTAAGCACTGTGAATTGTGTCATGACATTCATAAAGATTTTTGGTTGGGACTGAGGTGTTGCAAGTTTACTGGCGATTTTGGCTTCAGTTTTTGTTGCAGTTTTTTTGCCAGAATTTTGCTAGAATTCTGGCAACAAAACTGCAACTATTCAACGGCTGCTGGGACCAAAGACGGTCCCGCTGTACTGGCAGCCATAGCAAGTGCTTGCCTCCAGTACACTGCTTGTCCTCCAGAAGGCGTTGCATGGCAACATTACGGGTCAGGGGTCGTGACCTCGCCTGCCACACATGAGCCCTATATCTTTTATTCGGAATAAAGTTTATGTTTGAAATAATATAAAATTTCCCTTTAATCCTCCATAATTATATTTGGTATATTGGTTTTTTATTGTCCCGTGCACAAAGACACAGCAATAAAATATTTGTTCTGTGTGCTATCCAGGCAAATCTTACCCCATTGTCACTGAGCTTGTGCTGGGGGTAGTCGATCCTTTCGATGCATCCTCTCTATACCCCCTATTTTCTTTACACTCCTTAATTAGTCCTCTTATCAGTCTGTATTTCAAATGAAACATGCTAGCCAAGTCGGTCAAAGGAAGCAACTCCTGTCTAAGATGATGTATATATATTTTTGCTCAGTGAATTAAGGGAGAGAGGTAAACAGCAGGTGGGGCAGTCGGGACAAACAATCATAAACTCATGACTGCTGAAAATACACCAAGTGAATTACTGTGCTCACTTGCTAAGGTTGCAGTTCTTTAATAAATTAAATGCTGAATGAAGATAAATTCTGAGGAAGGTACATGACCTGAAGAGGAGATAGGCACCAAAAGCTGGAGTAACTCAGCGAGGCAGGCAGCATCTCTGGAGAGAAGGAATGGGTGACATTTGGGGTCGAGACCCTTCTTCAGACTCGTCCTGAAATGTCACCCATTCCTTCTCTCCAGAGATGCTGCCTGTCCCACTGAGTTACTCCAGCATTTTGTGTCAATCTTTGGTTTAAACCAGCATCTGCAGTTCCTTCCTACACTTGACCTGAAGTGGGATTGTTCAAATGTTATCTTTCTGAAAGCAGTCTAATATTCAAGTAATGTTTGCTGTGCTGCATGAGAGTTAGCCTTCCTACTCCACTTAAACAATTCTTAAAAATAACATTATGGCACTTTTTTATTGATGTCAGGCACAGATTAATTTTACTTTGTCAGCAAGGTATCTGACATTACAATAAATAGCCACCAAACTCTATTGCCAGAAATCGTTCAGGAACTTTGCCAATGAAATAAACTGTTCACTCATCAATCAAATAATCTCATTACTCCATCTTTATAGAGGACAACAAGGGAAATAGCAGCCACCTATCACTAATCTCTATCCTTGTAGGTACCTGCCTAATAGTTCTAGCTATGTAGATAATGTTGGCACAGGTGTTATCTTGTGTACTGAACTAGACCCTGCCTGAAGGATCGGACTTCCACGTCTCCCAAAGCTCATTAGTGATCTCCACCTTCCTCAGCTAACTAAGCCTTCAGTTGGTAATAACTTGTCTCTGGAATCAGTGAGCTGATTTAATTCACATTTCACAGACTAGAGTGAGAAATAAACTGCTGACAGTACATTGGAAAAACTCAGGAAGTGTTGAATTATTTGTGGTGCTATCTTTTGGTTTGAAATTAAGCCGAATCCTCTTGCTGTTTGAAATGAAGTTAAAGAATTCATAACTGATGAAAAACAAGGTATTGTCAGGATTCCAGGTGTCATGGCCAATATTAATCAAAGTTGTGATATTTTTTAAGAATAATGTTTTTGTAAGCTTGTTTTGGAAAAATTCACTGCCGATAATCCCTTATTATGTCTAAAAAGTACTAAATTGTCTGTATAATTCTATGGCACTTTATCAGTACAAGATTCGCTTCTTGTTTCCGGTTAAGAGCAACATTATTCTAAATTGCAGTTTCTACCAAAGATAATAGAGTGGAGCAAGATAGGCCACTCGACCCTAAAAACCATAGTAGGTCATAGGTAAATTTCAGCGCCATTTTAGTAAGCAGATTTTGTGTGCTAGACTGGGCAGTGTTCACAACTCTGCGATTTCTTCGTATATAAAATGTTTGCAAACAATTATTTTTGTTCAACTTCTTGGATAAGTTGACAGTTGACATTTATAACTATTTCTTGAAAAGTTGCTACTTCGTGATCTTTAAATTTTGGATGTTACTAATTGAATATTTGCACTAGAGATCCACTCTGTATCAGGCCAATTGATTTATCGATGCCTGCATCTCCAATTGCAAAAAGCAAATGCAAATCTGCACCACTGCGTAAGCAAGTGTTACATCCTTGCAATATTGGTTCTTTGATCATATTTAATGAACTGTTCTTTTTTGTTTGACCTGTCTTCTGCATCTTTCTTTGTTTTCTCTGTTAATTTTAATTTCTCCTCCATGAGCTGTATCTCTTTTTGTTTGTCCTACATTTTAAAAGGTCATGGAAGCAGAGATTAGGCATTTGCAAACAATAGAACTCTACTGTATCCACAACATAATTGAAAAGCCATTTAACTTAGAGCCAAGAAACTTTGATTTGGTGAATTGATTAGTTAAAAACCCTTGACAGCCACTAAAATGACCAATGTTGCCTGACGTGGTACAGAAGCATGAATCCAATTCAAATAGACACAGTGGTGGAGCAAATCACCGGGTCAGGCATCATCTCTGGAGAAAAAGGATGGGTGATGTTTCAGGTTGGGACCCTTCTTCAGACCAGGGGGCGCGGGGGAGGGTGAAGAGCTGGTACAAATCAGGGCCGGATCTTTTCATTGGTTAGCTGATATGCGAAACAGTGCAACCCTGATACCTTGCACACAAAATGATGTAAATCTTACCATGAATGACAGAAATAAAAAGTGTGATCCTTGATTATGAAGTTCAATTTTGAATGATTTAAAATTGAGGGGGTTGGTGCAAGTAACTGCTAACCCACAAATGTGATGTTATGAGATATTCACATTTGAAAAATCCATAAATCACAAAAAAAAACAAGAAGGTGCCTATGTTATTTGACCAACTTATTGGTTAAATTTAAATATGAATTTTTTACAGGAAGTAGGGTAGTGGGTAAGGATCGTGTTAATGCATGTAACTCATTTTTCACAAAAGTGAGGGCAAGCACTATATTGCACCGACCCCCTCAATTATATGTTAAATTCAAAACTAAACAATGGTAGCAATGTACATTATTTATGTCTAAAGCTAGCACTTCTGTATTAGTGCAGGTATGTATGCATTACATTTTATTACACTAATATAGAATGAAAAGAATGAAAAAATATCTTGACATGTGTTCATAGTTATTTTATTCACAATATTAGGATTTCAGGAAATAAGTTTGATGTCACTGATTGCGAATGTGTATGGGTAGGTCTTAATGAAATGTATGTGAGAGATGGAATTTAAGATCCATTTAATACTTTGGATTTTGTATGTGCTTTGCATCTAATGGTTAATATATGATTATATTCTACTGTGTAACTTTTTGAAGATTTCTTTTTTATTTAGGTGTGAATCGGATAACCGTTACCTTGGTAACCCACTCAAAGGAACCTGCTATTGTAAGTATTTTGGTTTGTCTTTCAGACTTTTCTGGGTTGGGGAGAGATAATGTCACAAAATAAGTACTCATTACTCATTGCTTAACAGAGGAGCAAAATGTGGTTCCAAGTGCCTTTTGCTCAAAATGGAACTCTTTTTTACCATAAAATTATACGCCTGATATTTTTTTGTGGCTTTCTTAAAAATGTCAGTTTTAATAACATTGTTCAGAACTTTTGGAAATATGTCTCCCTCCTGAGCTTTTCAAAAACATCAATGATGTGAATAACCCTAGAGGGGCTTCTTTGAAAGTAGGTTGTGCCAGGACTTCAGATTATTCTGGGGTTTTTCTCATGTCATTCGTAGTGTGTTATTACATATGAGAGGAAGAGTATGGATAACATGTCTGGTTAAATACCCCTTCTCCGCTGTGGAAGATATGAGTCTATGTATAGCTGTGTGCACATACGTACACAAACGTGTATATATATGTATATACGTATATATGTTTTTATATTAAATATATATATATGTGTGTATATATATGTGTGTGTATATATATGCGTGTGTATATATATATGTATGTATATATATGTATATATATATATATATATATGTATGTGTATATTTGTGTTTATGTGTATGTAAATGTATGTATATGTGTGTACACACCGATCAGCCAAAACATTATGACCTGATGAGCCAAAACATTACGACCACCTGCCTAATATGCTGTTGGTCCTCCATGAGCAGCCCCACACGCAGCAGGGTGTGATGCACTGTGTATTGTGACATATTCCTCCCGTGACCACCATTAAAATGTACTCTGACTTGTGCAACAGTAGACCTTCTGTCGGTTTGGTCCAGACGGGATAGCCGTTGCCCTCACGCAACGATGAGCCTTGGGCGCTCAACACCCTGTCGCCGGTTTGTGGTTTGTCCCTCCTCGGACCATTGTCGGTCAGTACTCACCACTGCTGACCGGGAGCACCCCACAAGCCTTGCTCTTTCAGAGATGCTCCGACCCAGTCGTCTGGCCATAACAATTATGCGCTTGTCAAAGTCGCTCAGGTCTTTACTCCTGCCCATTTCTCCTGCATCTAAAACATCAAGAACAGACTGTTCACTTGCTACCTAATAAATTCCACCCCTTGACAGGTGCCATTGTAACAAGATACTCAATGTTATTCACTTCGCCTGTCAGTGGTCATAATGTTTTGGCTGATAGGTGTATATGTGTATGTATACATATGTGTGTTTCAATATACACATTTAGTTTTATGCACTCACACGTTTTAAATATAATAATAATAATAATAATGCATTACATTTATATAGCGCTTTTCACATACTCAAAGACGCTTTACAGGGATTTAGAGAACATAGGGAAGTGAATAAATAGATAAATAAGTAAACGAACAGAGAAAGGAGACAGAAGGTGAGGTGACCTTCAGTGGTTGAAGGCAGTACTGAACAGGTGAGACTTCAGTGATGTTTTGAATGTGGTGAGTGTGGAGGAGTCTCTGACGGTTTGGGGTAGTGAGTTCCATAGGGTGGGAGCAGCGATGGAGAAAGCCCTGTCCCCCCAGGATCTGAGTTTGGTCCGGATGTGGGGGGATAGGAGATTGGCAGCAGCAGAGCGGAGGGTGCAGGTGGGAGTGTGCCTGTGGAGGAGGTCGGTCAGGTAGGATGGGGTCAGGTTATGGAGGGCTTTGTAGGTCATGAGGAGGATTTTGTACTGGATTCTCTGGGGGATGGGGAGCCAGTGGAGTTTGTAAAGGACGGGGGTGATATGGTCACGGATCGGGGTGTGGGTGAGTAGACGGGCAGCGGAGTTTTGAATGTATTGAAGTTTACTGATGATATACTCACATTTAGTTTTTCAATTAATTATGTTCTAATTTGTGAATCAACATAATATAATTATACTAGAGGCTTTACTTTTGCTCCATTGAATGGTGTGATATTAGGTAATTACTGGCTGAAACTGTTACGAACTGTTCCTCTTTGTTGCATAAGACTGTATATGCATGGAATACAGTTTGTTGGACTCATACTCAGCAAAGACATGAAAATATTCTGTTTCTGTTGGACTGCTGTGGTAAATATTTTGATATTCCACATTTTATTTGTTGAGATGCCTTACTCATGCAGATAATTTATTATTTATAGTTTTGGCAATGCTTGTCAAATTGGAAATAATGATCCTAACCTGAAACATCACCCATCCATTTTCTCCAGAGATGCTGCTTGACCTGCTGAGTTACCCCAGCACTTTGCGTCTTTCTCTAATCTAAGGCCACTTATGATTAAGGTTGACTTATTGATAAAACTGTCATGTTACCTCATTGGCAAAGCTAAATAATTCTAATTAAAAATCTTGCACTAGTTTTCACTTCTGAAGAAGATGCCACGTTCCCACTATCACAGAATGAGGATCTAGCTTAAAGTAATTCACGTGAAAATTTGACTAAATCAATATTAAGTGCAGTTATGTATAAGAAATCACAGATTAAGTAAGAAACCCTGGAAAATAGATCATTGCATGTTTTGAAGTGCGCAAATGGTACGAGGTTGCTGGAGGAAAAAGATTGGGTTTTAATTGAAGTGCAATACCATGTTAAGTATGGCTCCCGTGTGTGCACACACAGTATAGAAGAGGCTGCTACACAGGGGAGAGAAGGGGGCAGTGTTGCATGACTAGTAATAGCATCTGACAACAGTGAGTCAAGAGATTATCGAGAGATTTTATTTTGAAGAAATATAGCAATTGTAACTTTTTTGATTTGAAGATTCAGGGGTGGCACAGTGGTGGAGTTGCTGCCTTACAGTGCCAGAGACCTGGGTTCAATCCTGACTAGGGGTGCTTTTGTACGCAGTTTGTACATTCTCCGTGTGACCACGAGGGTTTTCACCAGGTGCTCCAGTTTCCTCACACACTCCAAATACCTACAGGATTGTAGGATAATTGGTTTTGGTAAAATTGTAAATTGTCCCGAGTGTGTAGAACACTGCTAGTGCACGTGGATCACTCGTTGGCATGGACTTGGTGGGATGATCGTCTCAAGAATTAACAAACTAAAGGAAGAATTGCTATTACATTGTTTACTGTGCAATTAGTTTAGTTTAAATGGACACAAATAATAAGTCCACACCTATTTATTTCTCTTGATTCTCCTCTGAAATGGAAATAATTTTCCCATTTATATCCCTGAATTTTTCTCATAATTCTTTCCTTGTTGTCATCAATCAGCTAACAACACTGTGGTGTGAAGTAGCATTTGTGGCAGAACAACCAGGTTGTTTTGTTATGAGTTTCGTTATGGGTTTTGTTTTTATTAAACTTGCATTTGGGTAGCATCCATGCAACTCGGAGGAGAATCGGGCAACATCTCTCGTGCAGCAAAGGAAGATTTTAGAAAAAAAGTGACAACGTTTAGTTGAAGAGACAATTTTTTCAGATGGCCTTGAAGAGAGAGAATGAGGTGGAAATATTTAGTGGCCATGGTCACCAATATGGAAGTGGTGTCAACTTACCAGGATTGACTGAAATCTCCGAGAGCATTTCTGCTGAATTGAATTGAATATTTTATTGTCACATGTGATAAGTCACAGTGAAATTCGTTGCTTGCACACCCAAGGTATGCATATAGTCGTCCATAAAGGGCGCTTACAAAGTTAAGGGCCTGTCCCACTTAGGCGATTTTAAGGCGACTGCCGGCGACTAGGCTGTCGCCGACAGTTCGCCAGGGTGTCACGGGCATGATCGTGAGGAGTCTTCAAAGGTTCGTAGTGGATCTCAGCCTGTCGCTGCGAAATCATCCGGTTTGAAATTACTTGGTGACAGCTGGCTTGTCGCTAGGTATCGTTGCTTCTTGCGGGCGCTGTCGTATGCTGTCCCCAGGTTTGCTAGGTTCTCTTAGATGCAGTTAAAAGCACATAATATTAAAATAAGTAAAGTAATTTCAAAATACCATAAAATGCTTGTGTTTAACCAATTTATTTACCGTCAGGACATTTGATAGGTAGACTGGAGGCGACAATTTGACGGTCAGGTAAGCGTGGGAATTTTTGCGATGTTTATGGCCATCAGCCATTACATTTAAAGTGGGCTCCAACCCAGATATGCAACCCAGAAACCAGATATGCATCTCCCGTACATTTTCAAAGAATGCCCACACACTTTTCACAAAAATCCACTTACCACTTTAAAATATATATTTTTTAATACTGGTATTAGTAAACTGGAAGTAAATCCAGTTTATGCCTTGTTACAGTGAAGCTTGTTTTTTAAGTAACCCATACAAGATGTTATACCGACTTGTCAGTGATTTCAGCGAAAATTAGGACACCGGAGACACATTGACAGCGTGGAAATTTCATGATGTTTCCGAAGACGCTGTAATCTCGACCTGACTCAGCATTGTCGTGGTCATTGTCGTCGGGTAAAAGAAAATTTCGCCGATCTGCTACGACTTTGATAGTCGCCGGCAGTCGCCAAAAAAATCGCCTAAGTGGGACAGGCCCTTTACAAATCCCCCTCTGTGCCGGGTCCCCCTTTGTTTATCCCCCCTCCCCGTTCCTTCACGGCAGGTCCTCCATTATCCATTGTTCTTCCCCCTCCCTCCCTGGGAATAAGTTGGAGAAAACCATAGGGGCATGAAGATGGGTATAAAGGTTGGCATGGACATAGTTGGCTGAAGGCAGGGTCCATTCCTCTGTTGAATAATTGTATCTTGTGGCGGGCCGAGCCACTTTGGTATCGAACCGTCGTCTGTCGGGCTCGAACTCTCAAGTGGACCGGGCATGATCTGGGCCGACCAATCACGTGGTCAGGGGAGTGGGCCGTCACGTGCCAGGAGAACAAAAGATTTGGTAGTTGGGGTTTGAACTCGGGCACACACGGGTGAGCGACAGAACTATATTTGGTTAATGATTAAACAGTGTTTACACAATGTGTGGACCTCTACAGTGGTGACTCCGACGATGCAACACGGCCTATTTTTGATTGTATCATGTCTGCAGTCAACAACCCAGACCAGCAGAACGCATTTTCGATCAAACTGCCCGCTTTCTGGACATCACAGCCCCACGTGTGGTTTCAACTAGCTGAAGCCCAGTTACACATCCGGCAGATCACCGCCAATGCCACCAAATATTATTACATGGTCATTGCGCTGGACCAGGACTCCGCCGGGCACATAATCGATTACCTTCGCCAGCCACCAGCCGATGGCAAATACGATGGCCTCAAAACGCTCCTCATGCACACTTTCGGTCTCAGCCGCCGCGACAGGGCAGCCAGACTCCTGCACATTGAGAGCCTAAGCGACCGCAAGCCATCCGTGCTTATGGATGAAATGCTCGCCTTGATGGACGGACACAAGACCTGCCTCCTTTTCAAACAGGTTTTCCTTGAGCAGATGCCCGAGGTCATTCGCCTGCTCCTCGCGGGCGACGATTTCATCGATCCCCAACGGCTGGCGTGCGGACGTGCTATGGCAGTCGAAACAGCAGGGTGGCGCCACCATCAGCCGGGTGGCGGCGGTGCCTCGGCAGGTCAAGCGGCCAGGCTCAACCTCCACTGAAGGTGCGTTATTGAAGCCAGCCACGAGCGATGCTGGCAAGGGTGAGTGGTGCTACTACCACCAAAGATGGGGTTCCATGGACCGCTGATGCTGACCACCCTGCACGAATTCCCGGAAATCTCGTTCGGCCGCCACTGGTGGCTGCTGCGGAACGCCAGAAGCATCGCCTCCTCTACACCTGGGATCGTCAATTGGGGGCGGCTTTTTATCGTGGACATGGGAGCAAAGGTCAGTGTTTTGCCCCCTTTGGGGGCCGACACTCGTTCCAGAAAGAGGGGGCCTTCGCTGGCCGCTGCCAACGGCAGCAAGACGTAAAGAGGGGCTGGCAAAGGCGTCGATGTTGGTACATCCGCGGGCCAACAGCTCTCACGGTTGACACATCTGGCTCGGCCGTGGGTGGAGTACTGGTACAACCGATAAATGGAAGCTGGCAGCCCTTCGCCTTTTTCAATCGTCACTGAGACGCCCCGAGCAGAAATACAGCGCTTTCGACCGGGAGCTCCTCGCGGTCTACCTGGCCATCTGCCATTTCCGCTACTTCCTCGAGGGCAGGGATTTCACAGCTTTCACCGACCACAAGCCACTCACGTTTGCTTTTGCCAAGGTGTCTGATCTCTGGTCATCCCGACAGCAGTGTCACTTGGCCTACATCTCCGAGTACATGATTTGTGTCCAGTACATCGCAGGAAAGTGAAAAAGGGTCGCAGATGTATTGTCCCGCACTGCCATCAATGCCATCTACGCTTTGGCCCCAGGGGTCGACTACACGGCCATGGCGGCCGCCCAGCGTGAGAATGAGGAGATGCTAGCCTACCGCACCGCCATCTCAGGTCTGCTGTTGGAGGATATGTGATTCAGGCCCGCTGACACCACGCTCCTTTGTGGCATGTCTACCGGACTGCCAAGACCCATCATCCTCGCAGCCTGGGGCCGCCAGATTTTCGACATGGTTCATGGTTTGGCTCGCCCTTCTATCCGGGCAACAACGGCACTGGTGGCAACCAAGTTCATGTGGCACGGGTTGCACAAACAGGTCGGCAACTGGGCCAGGCCGTACATCCCCTGTCAAACCTCTAAGATTCAGCAACACATCAAGGTGCCGCTGCAGAATTTTGCCCTGCCACACCGACGTTTTGACCACATCCACGTCAACATCATTGGACCGCTGCCCCAATCCAGAGGTGTCACCCACCTCTTCACCATCGTGGACTGTTTCTCGAGTTGGTCGGAAGTCGTCCCGCTCCTGGACACCTCCACTGCGACGTGTGCATGTGCCCTCACTGCCCACTGGATCGCCCGCTTTGGTGTGCCGGTGGACATCTCCTCCGACAGAGGTGTGCAGTTCACCTCCGAGTTGTGGTCAGCGATGGCCTGGCTGCTCTTGGTGCTCAGCTGATCCAAACTACGGTCTACCACCCGCAAGCAAACGGCCTAGTGGAGCGTTTTCACCGGGACCTGAAGGCATCCCTCAAGGCACAGCTCACGGGCCCAGACTGGATGGAAGAGTTGCCGTGGGTCCTGCTGGGAATACGCACTGCCCCAAAGGAGGACCTGGCTATTTCCTCAACTGAGCTAGTGTACGGCGCCCCGCTTACGGTCCCAGGGGACTTCATCCCGGTGGTTCGTGGACATCAGGAACCAGCTACGACCATGCTGACGCGCCTCCGTGAAGTGGGCACGCTCTCTCCAGTCCCATCGTCCCGCCATGGACTCACCACCACGTACGTCCCACCCACCCTCCAAGGCTGCCAGGACGTCTTCCTTCGCCACGATTCCCACTGTACACCACTGCAAAGGTCTTACGAGGGACCCTTCCAGGTACTACAACACGGCACCACGGCTTTTGTCATTAACATGGGCAGCAGGCACGAGACTGTCTCCTTGGACCGCCTTAAGCCGGCACACTTAGACATTGACCAACCAGTGCAGGTGGCACAACCCCGCCGCAGAGGGCGTCCACCGTCACGACCACACCCGCCCTCAACTCTGCCAGCTGCGATCCTGAACACAGGAGACGCGTCGCGCGATCAGGCCGCATCACTCGTCAGCCTAACCGCCTCCATTACTCTGGTTCTGGGGGGGGGGGTTAATGTGGCGGGCTGAGCCACTATGGTATCGAACCATCGTTTGTTGGGCTCGAACTCTCGTGTGGACCGGGCGTGATCTGGGCCGACCAATCATGTGGTCAAAGGGGGGCGGGCCGTCGTGTGCCAGGAGAACAAAGGATTTGGCAGTTGGGATTTGAACTCAGGCACGCGCGGGTGAGCGACGGGGGCTGTATCGGTTAATTATTAAACAGAGTGTTTACACAATGCGAGATACAGCGCGGAAACAGGCCCTTCGGCCCACCGAGTCCGGCCGCCCAGTGATCCCCGCACATTAACACTATCCTACACACACTAGGGACAATTTTTACATATTACTCAGTCAATTAACCTACATACCTGTACGTCTTTGGAGTGTGGGAGGAAACCGAAGATCTCGGAGAAAACCCACGCAGGTCACGGGGAGAACGTACAAACTCCTTACAGACGGCGTCCGTAGTCAGGATCGAACCTGAGTCTCCGGCGCTGCATTCGCTGTAAGGCAGCAACTCTACCGCTGCGCCACCGTGCCGCCCGCTGCGCCACCGTGCCGCCCGTTGCGCCACCGTGCCGCTAATGCAGGAGCATGTGATAATGAATGCCTGACTGTTTCAGAAGAGTAACAAGACATTTTGTCTTTTTATTGGCGTGGAGTGGTGCGTTGCAATGAGGGTGAATGAGTCAATGGTCAGTAATGAGGAGGGGTGGCGGCAGGATCAGGTAAAGAAATCTCTTAGAATATGTCTAACCAGTGTAGGCATTTGCAATGTTAAACTATAAGGACTCCTAGACCAAGTGGACCCGTTGGGCCCATTCCTCATTGGGTTCCCATTGTGACATGGGAAAATTCTATTTTAAAGAATTTGGGTTCTTTAAAATAACCCAAAGACAATTTCAGTTATTAATGAAAATGTAAGTATTTGATCAAATTTTTTTTTTAGAATAAAATTAATCTAAATGAAAATCGCAGGTTAGGGTTAGGGTTAGGGTGAAGGTTAGGGATAGGGCAGGCTTTTGTTTGGAATAGAATTAATCTCAATTAATATCCCCCTTCCCCCCTCCCTCCCCCCCCTTCTTTCCTCCCCTCACTTACCCACTCCATCCTCCCTCCCTCCCTCCACTCACCCACTCCATCCTCCCTCCCTCCCCCCCACTCACCCCTCCATCGCCCCCCCCCCCCCCCCTCCCCGCTCATGTCATTAAAATGTTTGACAAAATATAGGCAGCACAGTGGCGCAGCGGGTAGAGCTGCTTATTCACACTGCCAGAGACCCAGGTTCAATTGTAACCCCGGGTGTTGTCTGTGTGGATTTTGCACATTTGCACATTCTCTGTGAGTTTCCTCTCACATCCCAACGACAGCAGACTTGTAGGTTAATTGACCTCTGTAAATTGCCCCCTAGTTAGTAGGGAATGGAATGACAAAGAACTCCTGTGAATGGGTGATCTTTCGTTGACATGGACTCAGTCGGCTGATGGACCTGTTTCCACACTGTATCTTTAAACTAAATAACCTAAAAAGTACCATACCAGATACTTTGTTGAGAACTGAGGGCAAAAGATCACAGGGCACAAAGACTCCATGACTTTGGGAGGGGCAGCACATTGGCAAAATAGTAGAGTTGCTGCCTTACAGCACCAGAGATCCGGGTTCAATCCTGGGTGCTGTCTGCGCAGAGTTTGTACATTCTCCTTGTGAGCGGGTGTGTTTTCTCAGGGTACTTCTCCCACATTCCAAAGACTTACAGATTGATAGGTTAATTGGCTTATTTGAATTGCCCCTAGTGTGTAAAACGCAAAACTGGGATAAAGGATATGAAAATGATCTCGACCCGACACGTCACCCATTCTTTCTATCCAGAGATGCTGCCAGACCCGCTTAGTTACTCCAGCATTTTGTTTCTATCTACGGGTGAAATAGGTCAGCGTGGGCTTGGTGGGGCAAAGAGCTTGTTTCTTGCTGTATTTCTAACCTACTACAAAAGACTTGGAACATCCCTGAGGAGTTTCAACATTGTTCCATACAACTGTGAACAACAAGCAAGGGTCGTCCTTTTTTGTTTATCCACTAAAGAAGTGCTGCTTGCTGCTTGAAAAGTGAACCTTCAAAGCAAGAACCATTGA
This sequence comes from Rhinoraja longicauda, assembly GCF_053455715.1. Taxonomy (NCBI): domain Eukaryota; kingdom Metazoa; phylum Chordata; class Chondrichthyes; order Rajiformes; family Arhynchobatidae; genus Rhinoraja; species Rhinoraja longicauda. Next base: position 26,599,327 of record NC_135968.1, on the reverse strand, counting down.
TGTTACAGCATCCCTATTGCTCTGGCGCCTGTTTGAAAGGAACCTTTAAGCCCAGATTGCTCTAGTTAGTCACCTCCTAACACAACTCAATATTCTATAAACTATATGTCATGCTCTTCCTCAAGAATGAATGACAAACAACAGCACAAAGAATAGAACCCTAGTTTTCTCTTGGATGCATTCTCAGTAAAGCACAATTCCATTCTGTAAAATAGGGTTTTAAATGCTTGATGCAATCAAGATCTTAAGTATAAAACTTTACTGTGTTAGCTATAATAAGTTGAGAAAGATGTCATTTTCCAAAACAACGGCACAGAATATTAGGTGAGTATGATCAGGAGAGATTTTTGTGATTCATTACATGAAATAGATATCTTGTAGCTAACTTTGGTAAACATGCAGCGGTAATAAATAATTGGAAATTAGGTCAATTTAAATCAAATTTAAATCAAATTAAATACAGAAATGAGCATAGAGTGGGAAATAAAAATCCAGAAAATTGGAGGAGAATGGGATTGAGAGGGAAAGATAGATCAGCCATGATTGAATGGCGGAGTAGACTTGATGGACCGAATGGCCTAATTTTGCACCGATAACATGATAGAGAGAGAGAATATGGACAGAAAGGAAAGCACAAGATATTTAGTTTTGGGGCAGTTAGCTAAGAAAATTGTTTTAACTGGTCCTTTGATTACCCAGAGCGAAAGAGTGACTTTACAGCATGATAAATGTTGGAAATAAAAGAGGGGTAATGCTATTAAATTCCAGCCCCAACTTCCTGCAGTGCACTTAATATATAAAACACCTACTCAGCATTTTTTTTAAACTTACAGGAAGGTTCAGGGTGGACTCAGAGCAACCAAATATTTGTGCTGATTTGCAGTTATCATATCATATATCTACAGCCGGAAACAGGCCTTGTCGGCCCTCCAAGTCCGTGCCGCCCAGTGATCCCCGTACATTAACACTATCCTACACCCACTAGGGACAATTTTTACATTTACCCAGCCAATTAACCTACATACCTGTACGTCTTTGGAGTGTGGGAGGAAACCGAAGATCTCGGAGAAAACCCACGCAGGTCACGGGGAGAACGTACAAACTCCTTACAGTGCAGCACCCGTAGTCAGGATCGAACCTGAGTCTCCGGCGCTGCATTCGCTGTAAAGCAGCAACTCTACCGCTGCGCTACCGTGCCGCCCAAACAAAGGGTTAAAAAAAATACATTTAATGTGTAGGAAAGAACTGCAGATGCTGGTTTAAATCGAAGGTAGATACAAAATGCTGGAGTAACTCAGCAGGACAGGCAGCACCTCTGGAGATAAGGAATGGGTAACGTTTCGGGTCGACACCCTTCTTGATCTCGACCCGAAACATCACCCATTCCTTCTCTCCAGAGATGCTGCCTGTCCCGCTGAGTTACTCCAGCATTTGGTGTCTACCTTACATTTTTTCTTCTATTTTTTATATATGTAGCGAATAATAGTTCATTTTCATAACCTCAATAAAAATGGATAGATCAAAAATGAGCAAGGTTTCATACGAGATAATTGGTACTTCAGGGGAAACGTGATAAAAGTGATACCGGAGATGACCTACATAAAGCTGAAAACTCATCGAGCAATTGCATTAAGAGTTCAGGTGTAAATGATTTGGAATTAATTCTGATATTTATAATACCTTTTTGGCTTGCATTCTTGTTTTTCCAGAGGAATCTTTGCCAACCCATTGCCTTATTGAAATCTATTCTTCAAAAGAAAAATTCATGAATTTCAATTATCTCAGCTACTTTGTTAGCTAATGCTGTAGGTATGTGAATGTGGGCCATTGGCAACTTGCTGTTGACATTCCCATGCCATTTCTTTAACCGCTCTTGACTGCAGTTTTCAATGAGTACTGATTGAAATTTCTACAGAGCATTAAAGGATTGCCATTGCACTTCATATAGCTGTCACATATTTGTCAAAGTATCTACTAGGTTATCTTGCCTCTCTCCATCTTCAGTTAGGTATTAAGAGTATTTCCCAACACATTTCCCAATGTGCGGGGATCGCTGGTCGGTACGGACTCAGTGGGCCGAAGGGCCTTTTCCCGCTGCTGTATCTCTAAACTAAACTAAAAAGAAAATCTGCCCTTACTAAAAGCAGGTGGCCAAATAACTTTAGAATTCAGAGATCCAGCACTTCAACAAGCCCTTCAGCCCACCGAGTCCACGCCGACCACCGATCATTCCATACACTAACGCTATCCTGCACACTCGGAGCTTAGGCTACTGATCTGGAGACATAGGTTACAACACAATGACAGATAAATTTAAAATAGTTTAGCCATTCAATTCCACAATTATTTATTATCATTAACATGAGTGACTGCAGAAGTACAGGTTTGTTGTAAATAAGATAGCTGCACTTTTAGGTGCGGGGGGGGGGGGGGGGGGGGGGGAAGAGAGCTGCTGACCATTCTGCTTTACCGTTCTCAATGAATGAGCCTTCATTGTACAAATTCCTGGATTTGCACATGTGCGGAGGGAGAAGGGAGGGACATTGGGGCCTTGGAATCTATAAAGACACCAATATTCTGTGTAATTAACCTTTTAAATGTTAGTTTATAATAAGATATGGGGATGCTGAAGAGAAAAAATAGGGTGAATTAATAAAGAGGGAAGAAAAGATAAAATCAAGTCAAAATAAAGCAACCTGTGGGAGAAAAGAAAAATCAAATGCCCATGGAGAAATATTTACTGCATGATGCTGTTTGTCTTTTCTGGGCCTCCAAGTTTGAGATACTTTGCAGGGACATGAATCTCATCATTAGGGTGAACCATGCATCAAATAACAGGGCAAACCTCCTGTGGTGAGTTTAATTATTGTAGGGGTATAAAAGCAGCCTATCTTGAAACTCATGAGGAGTTTGACATTGGAATCTGGTTTCTTCTTGGTTTACTGGGGGACTCCATCTCCTAGATTACTGGGCTATTTCCATGATAACAGTGATGTGAGAATTTTATTTGCCATCAGTTCACCAGTAAATTCTGTGTCAATAGCTTTGAATTAAGAGACTTGATCTAATGGTTTATAAAAACAGAAAATGAATCTCCATGGTCTATTATATGATGGTGTGTTTGATATAGTGGGATAATTTAAAGTTAATCATGAGGTAGCTATCTTGTATCTAAAAACGGATAACACAGTCCTCTGATGGGTAGTTAGAATTTTACCAGTTTGAAGAAAAGATGGTGATTATAAAGTGGCTCATAAAATTATAGTCATAAACTATATTGTCTCTCAGTACTTAACCCTCAGGCTTATAAAGAGCTGAAACAGTATTGTCAGACAATACCTTTTTTCTCTGGAGATTGGAGTTCCAATTTATTGTCAAGGAATCTTGCTGTCTTTTTCTTGATGATGGCATTTAAGCATTACAAGTACATTGACTCTCTGGTGCATTTTGGTTGTAAAAGTAAAGTATAGAGAGATTGAGGATGAGATGCTGTGCCTGATATTGATGTCTATTTTAGAAATGAATGCTTGGAAAGGTAATATGTTTAACCTCTTTTGATTACAACCAATGGAATAATTTCACCTTCATTATTTAACAATAAATATTAGAATTATTGAACTGAGGAATTGACAAAAGCCGATCATGTTTAAAGCATTGGTTTGGTGTGCATCATTAGTTATGTCTGGGCTTTATAATTTAACAGCTTGCATTAAAAGAATGGCTTTCATGGCTCATGGACATTAAGTGCTTAAATATAGTACCATTGTTTTAATGTTGGAAATGAGGCACAAATGCATATGATTTGGAGGAATGATTTGACCAGAACTTTTGAAGCGTCCTTCCCTTTTTGAAAATTTAATTGAGGAAACTTCTCTGTCCACCGACAGGTTAGATCTTGCTTTAGTTCAAAGGATGGCTCAGTGGTACAGCAGTACATTTGCTGCCTTACAGTGCCAGAGACCCAGGTTCGATTCTGACTAGGGGTGCTATTTGTACGGAGTTTGTACGTTCTCTCTGTGACCATGTAGGTTTATCTGGGTACTTCGGTTTCCTCCCACACTCCACTTATATGCAGATTTGCAGGTTAATTGTCTTTGATAAGTTGCAAAATTCTCCCAAGTGTGGAGGATGGTGTTAGTGTACAGGCTGATCGCTGGTTCGTACGGACGAGGTGGGCTGAAGGGGCTGTTTTCGCACAGTCTCTCTAAAGTTTAAAGTCTAAAGTAAAAGACGTTGTCTCCAACAATCCAAAGCTCCTGCAATATTACAGTAATCAATGGATCCACATTTCATTCATGCCTGTGGAGTGAGAAGAATTATATCACCTGACAGCCGAATGGACATATTTCCAACACCTTGTGTCAGAACTACTCTTTCCTCATAATAATACTTGTTTTTTTTTACATTAGCTTTTGGAGGATATTTAAATCCTTTGAGATAATGGTCAGTATTTGTTCAATTATGGCATTCATGCTGTGTAATGGAATGGCTGCCAGATAAAATTAAAAACGGAAAATCTCCTTGCCATTAATTGCCTGAGGTGGGGTGTAAGAGTTGGTGATTGAACTTGTGCATGTTATGTGGGACCCAAATGACATTTCTATGAACCAGTGTACAATGCATTTGCTTTTGAGTGGTGCCGGTCAGATGAATCCGAGATGAAGGAGAATCTGCCCGAGGCTGTTCCTTGAATGGATAACTAAATAGTCTATTCGAAAGAGAGTTTTGTGCAACTAACCTTAATTTATTCTTTGAAGCTTCCATGCACTCTTATAATTCCCCATCCTTCCTCCCTGGCACCTCGAATTTCTTTTGTGGTTTCTGAAAAAGACCATCGGAATTCCTTTCTCTTTTCCCTACTGATGGGCATATTCTGGTCCAGTACTCACAGCTGTCAGATGTTACACAAATCTATGCAGGAGGTGTGAGCAGCTCACATCATTGATTAGGTGAGCAGTGTTATTTGTCTCTCTCAGCTGACTGGATCTTTGTTTTACATGAAAATCAGTTCCATAATATCAAACATTGTACTGCCATGTGCAAGCAACCACGTGCGGAAGCTACAATATCAGTACTAAAGTAAGGAGGAGGTTCATTTATGAATCTGTTATTTCTCTTATAAATGCAGGAAGGTCTATTGGAGGCAGGTCAGATGAATGACGCACTGCTTCTGAATTGTTCATCATTAGCCACTTTGTCAGTGTTACTGTACATGATACATACATTCTCAAAGTACCCAAAGATGGAATGGAGTTATTCCTTTAACTTAGGGATGTAATGCTGAGGCTCTATTAGGCACTGGTCAGGCTGCATTTGGAATATTGTGAGCAATTTGGGGCACAATATCTGAGGAAGGATGTGCTGGCTCTGGGGAGGCTCCAGAGGAGGTTTACAAGAATGATCCCAGGAACGAGTAGGTTAACATATGATGAGTGTTTGTCGGCACTGGGCTTATATTCACTAGAGCTTAGAAGAATGAGGGGGGACCTCATTGAATCATACAGAATAGTGAAAGGCTTGGATCGGGTGGATGTGGAGAGGATGTTTCCTCGAGTGGGAGAGTCTAGGATTAGAGGTCATAGCCTCAGAATTAAAGGCCATTCTTTTGGAAGGAGATAAGGAGAAATTGTTTTAGTCAGAGGGCGGTGAATCTGTGGAATTCTTTGCCACAGAAGGCTGTGGAGGCAAAGTCAGTGGATATATTTAAGGCAACGATAGATAGGTTCGTGATTAGTATGGGTACGGACGAGGTGGGCTGAAGGGGCTGCCTATTCCCTGCCTATGGGGAGAAGGCAGGATAATGGGATTAGGAGGGAGAGATAGATCAGCTGTGAATGAATGGCGGAGTGGACTTGAAGGGCCGAATGGTCTAATTCTACTCCTATCTCTTATGATCTTAACTAGTCCAAAAGACATGTACATGTTTGCACATTTACTCTTTCGAATTTGTACCTGAAACTTTGTTGGTGAGAAACATTTGTTCTCCCACAGGTTCAGCACAATCAAGAGCACTCAACATTTAATCTTTAGGCTTTGAGAGGTGAACAGATTTTGGCAAAATTGGAAGCTCTCAGATGTAGAGGGGAAAGTGGACCAGGTGTTTGGTCCTGTTTCATTCATTAACTTCAGATTTGTGTGTGTGGACTATGGTTAAGAACACTGTCGGCTTTTGCTTTGAAATCCCCATCCACTTTTCCTCTTTGTCAATGTTAAATTACCTGACTGATATTTATGGTCATTAAGTGAAACGCAATGAGCATCAATGCCAACACTTTCTGTCAATTAAAAATCTAAAAAAAAGTTCCTTTAAAAAAAATCAACGCAGATGCTTTCATGGATATTATGTGCCTTGAAATTATTTTAATGCTTAAGCTGTTATAACATTTTTGTCAAAGGTGGACACAAAATGCTGGAGTAACTCAATGTGTCAGACAGCATCTCTGGAGAAAATGGTTAGGTGATGTTTCGGGTTGAGACCCACCTTCAGACTTTAATGCCTGTTATTTTAGTAAGGGCATAATGATCTTCTGAAACAACAGACGCCTGATTTCATTTGAAACCATTAAGTGCTCATCCAGTGATAACCCAGCAATGTTTTATTGGCTAAATTTACTTTTATGATTGATTGAAAGACACAGCATGGAAACAGGCCCTTCGGGGCTCTGTGTCCATGCCACCCTTTGATCACTCGTTCAAACTTGAACTGTGTTATCCTATTTGCCGAGCAAGTACAAATTCCACACAAACAGCACCTGAGGTCAGTTGCAAACCCAGAGCTCTGGAGCTGTGAGGTAGCCACTCTACCAGCTGCATCAGTGTACCACCCTCCCTGTATCTCCCTTTGTATCTCCGTACTTTATTCTGTATATTTACTCCATTAAAAATGATAATCCCTTTTACTTTGTGGGTGTAGTGTTCTTCAGATTCATAACTGGACTGAATTCTGTTTTGCATGGTTAACCAACTCCTGGATTGTTTGGTTATGCTTAATTCTTCCTTCAGTTGTTTCATTTAGCCAAAAATAAATTGATTTACAAGCAGATTTTCAATAACTTGAAGGCTGATTTCAGACTCATCTGAAAAATTGGATGTAACTTTCATATCTTAGAATAGTACAAATATTTGCCAAATTTCAGCATGTCTGTATGTGCTTTCTGATTGGCAAGGATCTTTTCTTTTGAATAATGTTTTGATTTCTCAGACGGTGCAGCGTAAAATTGTGAGTTTCCTTGACTTTGCTGATAATTGAGAGAGTAAACCGATGGAGTAGTAATGAGCAAGATTGGATTTGAGCTGTTCAATGTAGATGGGACATAGTTGGGCAGCACAGTGGCGCAGCGGGTAGAGCTGCTGCCTCACAGTGTCAGAGACCCAGGTTTAATTGTAACCTCGGGTGCTGTCTGTGTGGAGTTTGCACGTTCTTCCTGAATGACCGCGTGGGTTTCCTCTCGCATCCCAATGACGCCAGGCTTGTAGGTTAATTGGCCTCTGTAAATTGTCTCCGTGTTTGTAGGGTATGGGATGACATAGAACTAGTGTGAACAGGTGATCTATCGTTGGCATGGACTCAGTAGGCTGAAGGGCCTGGTTCCATGCTGTATCATTAAACTGATTAACCTAAAAAATACCAAAACAGCGACTTTGTGGAGAACTGAGGGCAAAAGATCACATGGCACAAAGATCCAATGACTTTGGGAGAGGCAGCACATTAGCATAGCAGTAGAGTTGCTGCCTTACAGAGATAGAGATGGGTTTGATCCTGACTCTGGTTCTGCCTGGACGATGTTTGTATGTTCTCCCTGTGACCACGAATTTTCTCCAGGTGCTCTGGTTTCCTCCCACATGCCAAAGATATGCAGATTTGTAGGTTTAATTGGCTTGTTTAAATTGTTTTGATTTCTCAGTTGCTGCAGCTTAAAATTGCAAATTTCATCACTTTGCTGATGATTGAGAGAGTAAATCGATGGAGCAGTAATTAGCAAGATTGGATTTGAGCTGCTTATTACAGATGGGACATACATAGTTGGGCAGTTTTTTATAATATTGGATAAAGGAGTTTTTTCTGCAAACATTATACCTTTAGTCAGATTATTGGAGCAATATATAGATCCATTTTGCTGTACTTTAACATTGGAAATCATAGATTGATCCTGGAAAATCAATTGAGACAAGAAAATGTGTCTGTGACATTTGAGACATAAAAAATGTAATTTTATACTTGCTTTATTTTAAAATTATGCTATCTAATTGATAACTAAAATTGCATTGCTTATGTTTTTCTTATCTAATGTTAGTGTACCTCCATGTAGGAAATATCCTTGTGTGCATTTGTTATTTTCTTTATGCTGTGTTCAAATCATACCAATGAAAACTGAAAAATGTCAATATTTCTTGAAAATTTTCAAAACAGTCTCCATTTGGCTCTTCATTTCTGAGAGCAATAACAAGGTCCCTTGGTTATCTACATCCATTTTATGCACAGTGCAACAGTGCTGAGGTGTTGATTTGTGCTTTCTGTGCAGCTGGAGAATTGTTTATTGCATTCATTACCACACATTTTCCTTACCTTTTATTAATGTCCAGTGACCTACCCCTTCATTACCAGTCATCTTTCACTGCCATCGATTTGCAAACGAGAATCTTATCCATTTCATGTTTTGGCAGGAGTAGAAGATGAAAATAAATGATTTTTTTAAAAACTGCTGAATTGCTGAAAATGCTCAGCAGGTTAGATAGAATCAGTATTTCAAGATAGCTCAATTCCAAATACCGTATGTGGCTGTTTTTAAGAATTTGATCTTAAAATTGATTGGAATCCATCATCAAAATAACATTAATATACAGTTATATTATGCTTTTTGTAAAACCTTTGTGCATGAATAAATATGTCTGCAGTGAGAGTGAACTGAATACAGATTGGTGTAATAGATTTCATAATTGGTTTGGGTGTTGCAGGCCACTGTTTTTATTTGCATGTTAATGAAATATCAAAATTGACAAGATAGAGACACTGATTTAATTATTTTCATTTTCTAATTAATATTAGTCTGTTTTCTGGCAGTGACCATATTGCATTATTAATCTGTTGATCAGTTGGCTTTAAAGGGCAGAATTGAGCAATATCGACCTTCTTTGTTGTATTTTTCAAGGGAGAGTTCAGTAATTAAAAGAAGAATGTTCATAAATGTTTCTCCTTATACTGTTGATTTTTTTCACATCATCGAGGAGGTGCAAATGGAGAGTGGATTTATTTTTAAAGAAGTGACCAATATAATGGAGTTTGTAATGTGACTGAGGGATCCCCATGGAAGCGTGTGTAAGGTTGTCCACTTGGGACTTAAGAAGAATAGAAAAGAGTTCTTCTAAATGAAATGAATTTGGAAGCATTGAGGCTTTGGGGTCCCTGTATCCAGATCATCAAGATTGGAACAAATGATTCCCAAAAAATCTAATGGAGTAGTTATTTTTGACATAGAGGTGCAGAAAGCAAGGAATTAGAAGTAGAGTTCTAACTTCATAAGGACTGGTTCTATTGCAACTGCAGTGTTATGGGCAGTTCTTTCGAGGCTATTTTGATTTAGTTTAGGAGAGATTGCAGTTTCATTTTCCAGAATAATAGATCGCTCTGAGTTTTAAATTGTGAGGAGGAATTCCATAAACTTTTTTATTCCCTGGAATTTAAGGTTGATATATAAATTGATTGAAATTTTAATGTTACCATTGCAGAGGGAGCGGTGAGCAGAAATTAAATGCATTCATATGTGATACAATTGAATTGATGTAAAAAAAAAAATTTTTGAATTCTTGTTTGTTTTAGTAAATTTGTGAAACAAATTTATATATTTTTAAATATTTTAATGATGCTTGGGAGAATTTGAATGTTTGTAAATATCAAAGACACTAGCTGTTGAGGTATGACACAAAACGCTGGAGTAACTCAGCGGGACAGGCAGCATCTCTGGAGAGAAGGAATGCTTCTCTCCAGAGATGCTGCCGGTTCCGCTAAGTTACTCCAGCATTTTGTATCTATCTTCGATTTAAACCAGCATCTGCAGTTCTTTCCTACACAGCTGTTGAGGCATTGTGGGGGTGGAGCTTGACATTGACATTTGGAAAAACCCTGCACTGTGCCAGGCTGGGAACCAGTGTATTGGCAGATGAGCTCCTCCAAGAAAGAATGTGCTCCAAAGGCAAGGGACCACACCCTTGTCAGTGACAATTGTAAGTAGGGCAGAACTTGGTGCATAGAGTTGACTGTCACGTTGAATAATTTTTCTGCAGTCACCTTTGCATTGTTCATGTGAAAAGAGTTTTAAATTTTGAGAGAATCCGACATGTATTAATAGTTTGCTTTTGAATCTTGCCCACAGACAGTCTTTTGATTGACTATCAATTCACCTTCAGTCTTACCCAGGAGGATGATCGGCATTACACTGCTATTAACTTTATGGCTACTCCAGAGCAGGTTGGTTCATTTTGTAGTTTGAGTATTTGTAGCAGTGCTTTTCCCTTCCTTTCAGACATATTTACTATCATGCATTTTACTTTGTGGATATTAATAATTTGGCTCCTCACCAAACATATTGTGGAAAGAGAATCAAGCATTTTACATATCCATCCTTCAGAACTTATTTGTACTAGTTCCTATACTTATTTTGTTATGATTTGAACTAATCCAAATTATTTACAGAGAGCTAAGTTGATCTTCCCATTTTCCCATTCAATTGAGTGGTGCATTGCCTTTCCATTTTCCTATTATGGAACAAAATATTTGCTCATTGCTGCAAGGATAATAGTTGGCCTGATAGTAACTATGAGGCTACTTGAGCATCTCAGAATTGGACATTTGAGGCTCATGTGCAGCATATAGGGTTAGGTAGGCAGAAGGAGAGAAAGATGATGATAAAGCTTCAATGCATTTCTGCACACAGCAGTGACAATAACTCCCATCATCCATTTCCTTTTGAAATGTGCATCTGCCAATAAGTTCTGGAAAGGGATGCAATTCACTTTGCGGAGTATCATCGCATACACCATCTTAGCTTGGGAGTCGTGTATTGTATAGACTGTGGCTGGAGATGCACATTGAAACATAACTGAACTGCTGCTGGAAGATTATCAACTAGGTGAAACATGCATTTTGGTTTACCCTGAGCCTGAGGGATGCACTGAAGCTTGGTGCAGCCGCTGAAGAGGTTCTTCGTAGAGGAGCCATGTTTAAGGACATCTTACCATTTTGCACTGAAGTGCTGGAACCTGTTTTAATGCTCTTTGGTTTGTTTGGTCATATTTTGTTCTTGGAAAAAAACGCTGAGATCATGCTGGTCAATTGTGTAAATAAGCAGAATGAGCTGTGTTTTACAGTGAATGGTAACAAACCATGACTGCAAATTTTGAGTGTTTTATTTTGGGACTTCAATATTTTTTTAGTTTGTACAACAAATTAATAATTATGAGGAATTTAATTTCTAAAAATGTGATGCAAGAGTACCAAGGAATTCATTTAAAAAAATGTTTTTAAGTCATTTGGACAAAATGCACAAGCATTTTGAAAGATACAATGAAATTTAAAGCACATGAATAAATATTTCATTTTGAAAGCTCTATAAATGTGAACATAGAGGTCTATAGACCAGATAACAACCCCAGGCAGTCAATCAGTTATGTGTTTTTATGGTGTTTCTGGGTTGCATGCTTTAGTTAGCATTGTTATAAAAACAAAAAAAGACTTGCTTTTACATATCACCTTTTATGACCTCTGTGTATTTCAATGCACTTTACAGCTAATAAAGTCCCTTTGAAATGTATTCATTCTTGTAATGTAGAAATCCTGATTGTTGATTTGCACGTAACATCCACTTTGAAACTGTAGTATGAAAGTAACCAGATTTTGATTGATCTTATTTATAATGACCCTTTTACTCTCCAACAGTTCTTAAATCTTAATTTGCACAAAACCTTGATCAGTTTTTTTTAAATTTTGATTTTGCAACAATGCATTTCATCTGTGGTTATAATTGCATAGCCTGAATAAAATTTGAACAGTTGTTTCAAATGCAAGTATTTGAGCAAGATATCTGCTGATAATCCATGGCTTCACTAGGAGATTGCTGCTTTGCCAGAAGTGCCTTCTTTCAGATGAAGTGTTGAACAAAAACCTTGTCTGATGACTTGGTTAATTATGGAATAAGCACTGGCTAGCAGATTAGGAGTAATGTCCCAGCTTTTCTTTCAAGTAGTGCCACGGTACCTTGAAATTCCTCCTGGTGATGAGAGAGAAGTGCACGATGGCCGCATAGAACAGAATAGCACAGCACTGAAACAGGACCTTCAGCCCACAATGTCTATGCTGATCATGACGCAAAATTAAACAAAACGCATCTGCCTACACATGATTTTTATCCGTCCATTTCCTGCATGTTGACGTGCCCATCTAAATGCCTGTTAAACGGCACTGTTGTGTCTGCTTCTACCACCACCCATAGCAGTGCACTTTTGGGTAACTACTGCTCTCTGCATAAAATAAAAATTGTGCTGTGGGAATTTACTGTAGGATAAAGGAACATCCATTAAGACCAAAATGGGGAAGAAATTCTTTCCTCAGTGGGTTGTGAATTCTCTGCCCCGATACTATGGATACAAGTCAAGTGTCATGTGTACCGAAAATGGAACAATGGAATTCTTACTTGCAGCAGCATAACAAGTCCATAAACACAAGAAAAACAAATTCAAAAGATTAAACAAACAATGTTAGTGCAAAATAAAAGCTTGAAGTCCATAATGCAACCAAAACAGTTCGTAGTGGTGTCTGTAGTGTTGGAATACTTTATTGGAATACTTTATTGTCACATGTAATAAAGCACAATGAAATTATTTGCTTGCATCCCCAAGGTATGCAAATAGTCGCCACATACTGCCCGACAAATTTCAAGAGGCTGATGGTTCTTGAACCTGGGTGGGGGGGGTCACTGTTTTCAGACTATATGAGGCTGAGATTCAGGATTGATATGTTTATGCACGATAGGAAAATGGAGGGTTGTGGTGATCACGCAGCAAAGTGGTGATAAGGTCAATGATCAGTTTAATTATTATAAATAGCAGAACATGCTTGAGTGGTGTGTGGCCTTTTCATATTTGTTATGAATTTACTACTCACTCAATTTTGGTGAACTGTAAGGAAGCACAAATACAAGTAGAGAAGTATATGGAAGAATAATCCGTTAAATTATAAACAGCGATTATTCAGACCCAATACATTCCTTTGGTGTACAAGCTAAATTCGCAATTAGTTTAAAATTATGTCTAATTGAAGTGAACTGGTCAATATGGTGAGATTGCTCAAAATTTGTGTAATGTTCATATTACAGAAATTAAAATAAAACCCGTGTTTCAGTATGGTTTTGTACTGTTTTTATAAATTATAAAGAAAGAAGGTAGAGCACAGGAGTAAAACAATAAATATAAAAAACAGATAATCTGAGTTTAAAGAATATACAAAATAGAAAAGAGTGGCTAAAATACATGTTGGCAACAAAAACAACTACTTAATTTGTTTCATTATATGCTACTTTCACCTTGCTGAAGGTTGTGGCCTAATTTAAGGGGATATAGCAGCACTTTTTATAAACAGGGTTGTATGGCGTGCATTTATACTGTATGGTCCCCAGGTTCTGAAAAAGAGAAATGTATCCTTCTGTTTCCTCTGAGTAATATAATGACAGTTCTTCTATAATGACAAACCTGGATGTGATTTGTCAAAAATGGTCCTTTGAAGATGTTATGACGTTTACCCAGTTAGATCAAAAATGTTACTGCTTTAAGTGAAGTCGAACTCAAACTGTATTTGGCTGTGGCTCTAGGAAAGAAACAGAAACATCACAGAAACAGATGGTATTAGAAACAATGTAGATTGAAAACTCTTAAAAGATGGGAAGGTACGAATGCAAAAACAGAGTTTTTAAAACCTTCGAGATTAACTTTTAGAATGAATACCACAATGGTAATTGCAAGCCATTGCAATTAGCCCATAAGTAAAAAGTAATACCTGGTTTCATTGTCATTTATGTGTCATTAGTTTTATTCAACAGGTCAACCAGACAGTATTTTTCTGTGCATGGAATGGGCTTCTTTTCATTGATGTGCTGAGAATGCAATTTTAATTTGCACTGGAAATGGAACAGTTTATTAAATACTGCAAATGGCTATGTCAATAAAAGCTGAATCACTGTCTCCTCTGCTAACTGTTATACAGTATAACATATATATATAGAAATATCCATTAGCATTAAGGAGGTTTAAATGATTTTCATTGGAAATGCGGGTTCAAATCCATCAAAAAGGTAAAATAAATGGATAAATTGCACATAATATATATAATGGGCAAAAATCATCATCTATTCATCGCACAGCTAGAAATCAGATTCTAGACCATATAATACTAGATATGCTTGGCTGTGCAATATTCAATCAATGTTGACTTTTTATTGAAGTTTAAATAAGAGAGATTTGACCAATATGAGACCTTGCTACTTTGTGCATTGGTTACATCTGAGATAGATACAAAGCATTCTGGTGTGGAGATTTGAGGTGCAGATTTGAGGCTGCACTTGGAGTTAGCCTCATGCATTTTCACTGCCTTATTCATCCTATTTTAAGCTTTATAAAACAGCTCACTCACAGTAAGAGATAAGCAGTTACTTCAAACTGTTGAATATTTCAACATGATAGAGGAACTAATTCCAGGGTGGCTGCTCAGTGCAAGATGTCACTTTCCTCTCACCAGCTGTTGTTTCAACTTGGAGCGAGCATTAATTACATCTACAACTGAACTAGAATAACCACCAATGTCACATCATAAAAGCATTAGAGAAAGCTTGAAGGAGGATAATCTGTGCAAACTGATCTGCATAATCTGATAAATATTAAAATAACAAAAATAACAAAATATCAAATAATAAAACTTGTTGTTCTCTAAACTCACTTCATACACTCCACATCAATTTAAATTTGAGATAGGACTTGCACAAGCTCGGTGATTTGCATTGTGTTGGAATGGGACCAACATCCTCATGGAGTTTTACTATTCTGTGGCGCATGATTTAAACTGGGATTCTGAATGCAATTGTTCAGGTGCAGGGGTATTCAAAAATTAAAATCAAACATTAAAAAGCAACAGTACAGGGCATCAACATGGCTAACCATAACCGATGGTGTATCAGGAAGGGCAGATCATACAATTTGCACCAGCAACTTAGAAAATAGGTGCAGGAGGAGGCCATTTGGCCCTTCTTGAAACAGAATAAAGAAATGTGGCAAAATAAAGTAATCAAGGCTGTTGAGCTGTATGCAGACAGCATTCATAAACAAGCTAGATGAGTCGATGGAACAAATAGAAATAAATGGGCATGATTTAATATCCATTTGAGAGACGTGGATACACGATGATCAAGGTTGGGAACTGAATATTAAGTGGTATTTGACGTATTAGGGAGAGAGAGAAAGGAGAAAGAGATGGAGTAGCTCTGTTAATAAAGTATGAGGTTACTGCATCACTGACTAATAATACTGGCATGGAAAATCAATGTAGAAGATATAGAATGTGGAGATGAATCACTGGTGTGTACATTGTATATGGACCTCGAACACTATACACTGTGGGATTGAGGATTAATCAAGAAATAAAGGGGGAGCGTGATAAAGATACTGCAATAATAATGTCAGTTTGATCATCATGTATATTGGACAAATTAAATTACCAAAAGACAGCCTTCAGAATGAGCTTGTAGTATATTTAGGATAGCATTTATACAGCCATATCTGGGAAACCAACCAGGGAGCAGGCGGCTTTAGATTTGGTGTTGTGTGATGAGACAGGATTAATTAACCATTTTATGGGAAAGGATAGTAGAAAAGAACAATCACAGCATTATGATATTTAATTTGAGAGTGAAAAATTTGAATCTGAAATGAGTGATCTGAATTTAAATAAAGTGGAATAAGAAAATAAATTGCAGTTAACAGGGTAGATCAACAATGGCAGACATTTGAGCAGATATTTCATCAATAAGGTACAATGAGGTACAACATAAAAGGTTACTACCACAAGCAAAAAGTATGTTGTGCTGTGGATAATATGTTGGTATAGATGGAGGTTTACAGACAACAGAAACCTAAGCGTTGAGATAAAGAGTCATTTTCCTGTTGGCAGTGAGTAACTAGTGGAGTGCCAAATAGATCAGTGTTGGCAACTTTAGATTTACAATCTATACAATCATACTGAAAGCTTGAGCAGACTCGAAGGGCCAATTGGCCTACTCCTGCTCCAATTTCCAATGTAGTTATGTAAACTCAGTCAAATTCACTAACATGAACAAATGAATTGGATGTTAATAGACAGGTCAGGATGTTTTATTTTGTTTTAAACTTGCTTAATATAGCAGTGCCATATTTAAATGTGTGTATAGCATTTGGTTCCTTACCTAAAAAGCGTGTCAAATGTGTTGTACTTTAATATTATACTTTAATGGTGATAAAGTGTATCAAAAATTTGTTTTGCCTTATGGTACATGATGAGGATTATATATTTAACAACTTGGATTTTTCGCACCATCTGTCATATTATTGCAAATAATTGATGCTTAATTTACTCTTGCTCAACCGTTCATACTGTTTATCGTTGAAGTTTCTCTTTAAATAATTTACCCAACCCATTCTCAAGACTATCTTTTGAAAGCTTTTGTCATTCTGGCCTTCATAGAAACAAAGAGACATAAAGTCATAGAATGATACAGTGTGGAAGCAGGCCCTTCGGCTCAACTTGCCCACACCAGCCAACATTTCCCTGCTACATTAGTACCATCTGCCTGCGTTTGGTCCATATCCCTCCAAACTTGTCCTATACATGTACCTAACTGTTTCTTAAATGTTGGGATAGTCCCTGCCTCAACTACCTCCTCTGGCAGCTTGTTCCATACACCCACCACCCTTTGTGTGAAAATGCACTTGTCAGGGAATGGAGTTTTGCATTTGGGATGTTGCAGTTGTACAAGACGTTGGTTAGGCTGCACATGGAGTATTGGGTTCAGTTTTGGTCACCCTGTTATAGGAAGGATGGCATTAAGTTGGAAAGAGTGCAGAAAAGATTTATGAGGATGTTGCCAGTACTCGAGGGACTAAGTTATAGGGAGAAGTTTGGCAAGCTAGGGTTTTATTCTTTGGAACATAGGAGTTTGAGTGATTATCTTCTAGAGGGGATTTATTTACAAAAAGCTGGAGTAACTCAGCAGGTCAGGCAGCATCTCAGGAGAGAAGGAATGGGTGATGTTTCGGGTTGAGACCCTTCTTCAGACTGATGGTCTGATCATCTGAAAAAGATCAGTCTGAAGAAGGGTTTCGACCCGAAACGTCACCCATTCCTTCTCTCCTGAGATGCTGCCTGACCTGCTGAGTTACTCCAGCTTTTTGTGAATAAATACCTTCGATTTGTACCAGCATCTGCAGTTATTTTCTTATATATCTTCTAGAGGGGCATAGATATAATCACACAATCTTTTTCCCCGGGTTGAGGAATTAAGAACTATAGAGCATAGATTTAAACTAAGAGTGGAAAAATTTAATAGGATCCTAGAGGGCATTTTTTGCACACAGAGGGTGGTGTGTACCTGGAACAAACTGCCATAGAAAGTGGTTGAGGCAGTGTTTGCACCTATCCTCATAGCAATCAATGCATGAGGCAACGTGGTCACATATTGGTCTCATCTCTGTCATTTAAAGTGCAGTACAAATTCATAATTTCTCCTTTCTTATTTGTAATTGGATGTTATGCAAGTTTGTATATTATTGTTACATGGTCCAGCATCTGATCTCCACCTCTGGCATGGCCTATGTTTTCAAATCGATTGGAAATGTAATGTTTATTTCATCTGTGTGATGAAGCTAAATCACTATCCTTCCAGTAAAAATAGACTTAAATTTCTAATTCCTCCACATCAAAGGTTGTTCTACATATACCACCTCTCTATCAGTAGAAGATTCAACTTTGGATGGCATAGCCATTTGTAGTATTTGCCAAATTGTTCCTTTTCTGGTGCAGAATAAAATAAAATAGAATAGAATAAAATAGCATTTTCAGCACAATAGTGAGTTTAAATAAAAGGAAGCTTGTTCCATACATTTTTATTCTAAAGTTAAAATGTTTGAATACTGTCAGATTTATCTAGTTAATAAAATAATTGATGCATTAATGCAAATGAGAAAAATATCATATTTTCTTTATGTGTAGGAAAGAGTGTCGACCCGAAACGTCACACATTCCTTCTCTCCAGAGATGCTGCCTGCCCCGCTGAGTTACTCCAGCATTTTGTGTCTACCATATTTTCTTTATGGACTAACTGTATACGTAGTTCTGCAATGTTGCAGTGGTTATGTTCCTTATAACAATAACATTGTATCAATGGGAAAGTGGGGTGATAGTGAGGGTCAAGTGGCATGATGCTTGACATTAGCATCAGTTCACTTGCAGGATTTTTAAAAATAAAGGTTTTTTCTAACAGGTATGAGTTTATTTGTTGTGACTGCAAGGTCCTAATGCTAAAGGGTGCATGTTGAGCAAGAAAACCAAGTGTTGGAAGAACATGGTAGGTCATCTGTGAAGGGAAATGGACAGGTGCCATTTTGGGTGGAGATCGTTCTTCAGATTGATTCAACATAACAGGTATAACAGAGCTTTATTTGTCGTTCGGTACCGAAGTACCGAACGAAACTACATAGCAGTCATAGAAAAAAAAAAAGAACACAAGACACATAACCCCAACACAAACGTCCATCACAGTGATTCCAAACACCCCCTCACTGTGATGGAGGCAACAAAACTTCCACTCTCTTCCCCACGCCCACGGACAGGCAGCTCGTCCCCGACCGACCCGCACAGTCCCCGCACCGGGCGCTGAAACGTCCCGCGGCCGAACCGGGCGATGAAAGGCCCGCGACCAAGCCTTGCGCAGCTAAGTCCCGTGGTGGAGCCGCACCGGGCGATGAGGAAGAATGTTGGAAAAGTGCCGTGGTGTGGGGCAAAGTCTGGCAAGTGATGGTTGGATGCAGGTGGGGGAGTGATTGGCAGATGGGTGGAGCAAAGGCCCTGTCCCAGTTAGGCGTTTTTTAAGGCGACTGGCGGCGACTGTCATAGTCGTAGCAGGTCGCCGAAAAACCGGCGATTGGACCCCCCCCACGACAATGTCTACGAAAAGTTACAACAACCTACCACCTAATCGACGGCAAGCTACGGCAAGCTACCGAAAACCGGTGACCCAATCATCGCAAGTAGAACATCCACCTACGACCGCACCTACGAGAACCTACCATCACAGAGATGACAACGTACCACAAGCGAAGAAAACCTACGTCCACCCGCGACAAGCTACGACAAGCTATGACCCTGAAGACTGAAGACAACTGAAGACAATTCACATTTCACCCACTTTCCCTATAAAAGGGGGTATACGGTAGGGTTTCCAGTCATTCTGCATCATGACTATTTGAAAGTGATGCCATGAGAAACTGCTCTGAAATACAATAACCATACATCAATTTTCCATCAAAATGTCAAGAATTTCCTTTATTGATATACAAACAATTTTTTTTTAAGGTTGATAAGAACATACAACAGTGCATACAAAAATATTGTAATAGACCAATAAATTTCAATAAACTTCAAACTTCAAACTTTAAACTTTAAAACTAATACAAGTGCAAAAACATACAAAACCCAACATCATTTATGATGTTAATCAGCACCAAAATCAGCATTGGCGACAACCATAATCACCTGGCGACAACCTACTTCACCAGGCGACAACATGGCGACAACCTACGACAGCGCCCACGTCAGGAGACGTCAAGCTACGCTCATTGGCGTCAAACCAACATTCGCTGAAAAATTTCATGCCTTCATAAAATCCAGCGATGACCAGAAAAACATTACAACTCTTTGGAGACTACTCACGACCATGCCCGTGACACCCCGGCGACCGTGCGGTGATAGTCTAGTCGCCTGAACTCACCTAAAAAATCGCCGAACTGGGACAGGGCTTTAAGTGACCAATGCTGGAAGTGAAAAGGAGCAGAAAATGGAAAGAGAAAGAGGAAGTCTGGTGGAAGAGACACGGGTGTGAGGGGAAAGAGGGGTGAATCCCATTTTTCCTTTTGATTCCCCCCCCTCCCCCTTCCTGGCCCCGCATACCCATATCCCGCTCTCCCGCTTTACATTTCATACTTCCTCTTTCCTTGTCTGTCATCTTTTTCTCTACTCTTCACTTTCAGCATTTGTCACTTATTCCACCCATCTGCGAGTCAGCATGGATTTACGAAGGGGAAATCATGCTTGACTAATCTTCTGGAATTTCTTTGAGGATGTAACTAGGAAAATGGGCAAGGGAGAGCCAGTGGATGTAGTGTACCTGGACTTTCCGAAAGCCTTTGATAAGGTCCCACATAGGAGATTAGTGGGCAAAATTATAGCACATGGTATTGGGGGTTTGGTACTGACATGGATAGAAAATTGGTTGGAAGACAGGAAACAAAGAGTAGGGATTAACGGGTCCCTGTCAAATTGGCAGGCAGTGACTAGTGGGGTACCGCAAGGCTTGGTGCTGGGACCGCAGCTATTTACAATATACATTAATGACTTAGATGAAGGGATTAAAAGTAACATTAGCAAATTTGCAGATGACACAAAGCTGGGAGGCAGTGTGAAGTGTGAGGAGGATGCTATGAGGATGCTGGGTGACTTGGACAGGTTGTGTGAGTGGGCAGATGCATGGCAGATGCAATTTAATGTGGATAAATGTGAGGTTATCCACTTTGGTGGTAAGAACAGAAAGGCAGATTATTATCTGAATGGTGTCAAGTTAGGAAAAGGGGAAGTACAAAGAGATCTGGGAGTCTTTGTTCATTAGTCACTGAAAGTTTGCATGCAGATACAGCACAGTGAAGAAAGCTAATGGCATGTTGGCCTTTATGACAAGAGGAGTTGTGTATTGGAGCAAAGAGGTCCTTCTGCAATTGTACCACCTAGTGAGACCGCACCTGGAGTACTGTGTGCAGTTTTGGTCTCCAAATTTGAGGAAGGACATTCTTGCTATTGAGGGAGTGCAGCGTAGGTTCACTAGGTTAATTCCCGGAATGGGGTGACTGACGTATGTTGAAGGACTGGAGCGACTAGGCTTGTATACACTGGAATTTAGAAGGATGAGAGGGGATCTTATTGAAACATATACACGCTAGAGACAGGAAACATGTTCCCAATGTTGGGGGAGTCCAGAACCAGGGGCCACAGTTTAAGAATAAGGGGTAGGCCATTTAGAACGGAGATGAGGAAAAACTTTTTCACTCAGAGAGTTGTAAATCTGCGGAATTCTCTGCCTCGGAATGCAGTGGAGGCCAATTGGATGCTTTTAAGAGAGAGCTAGATAGAGCTCTTAATGATAGCGGAGTCGGGGGGTATGGGGAGAGGGCAGGAACAGGGTACTGATTGTGAATGATCAGCCATCATCACATTGAATGGCGGTGCTGGCTCAAAGGGCCGAATGGCCTACTCCTGCACCTATTGTCTATTGTCTAACCCCACTTTCCTACCCCTCCCCCACCCTCCCCCACCCTGGATCACATCCATTTCTTCCTTCCCCCTTTTTGTGAACCAACATCTGCAGTTCCTTGTTTCTATTCTCTAGTTATCATCTGTCAGGCTTTGTCCCACCCCACCTCTCTTTTTCATCTTCCTCCCCCCCCCCCCCCCCCAACAATCAGTCAGAAGAAGGGTTCTGAGCCAAAACATTGTGTATCCATTTCCATTCACAGATGCTGCCTGACCTTCTGAGTTCATAAGATCATGTGATAGGAGTAGAATTAGGCCATGTGGCCCATCGTCTACTCTGCCATTCAATCATGGCTGATCTATCTGTCGCTCCTAACCCAATCTCCTGCCCATCTCCCCATAACCTCTGACACCCGTACTAATCAATTTTTTTTTGCTCACAATTCCAACATCTGTAGTACTTGTATCTCCAAAGACCATATGTTACATTGTTTAACAGAGCATCATTCCACAAGTATCAATAGAAATGATTGCTTGTCAACTTCAATAGCTGCCTCCGGTGAAAGTGGCAACTGTGTTCTTAAGAGACAATGATGTTTGTTTACTTTTAGGAGGTTAAATCTTTTTCTTCCAACACTGAATTGTTTCCAAAATGGTTTTAGGTTTGTCAATTTTCAAAGTAACTTTCAAAAGGTTCTCTAGTTCATGATTAAAATTACATTACAACCAATTGTAATGGACAGTGCAATAAAAATAGTCTTTCCTACTCATCAATCCCATTGCATCCAATTTGTGCTATGGAAACGTGCACTATAGCAGCACGTTCAATTAATTTCAGAGAGACACAAGAAACTGCAGATGCTGTATTCTTGAGCAAAATGTCAAGTGCTGGAGGAACTCAGCAGGTCAGACAAGAAAGGTCCTGTCCTGAATCGTCGTCTGTCCATTCCCACCACGAATGCTGCATGACCCACTGAATTGTTCCAGCACTTAGTCTTCACTGAGGAAGATACACACAATCTCCCAAATGTTCTAGGGGCCGGAGAACCTAGGGTGATGGAGGAACTGAAGGAAATCCACATTAGGCAGGAAATGATTTTGGGTAGACTGATGGGACTGAAGGCTGATAAATTCCCAGGGCCTGATGGTCTGCATCCCAGGGTACTTAAGGAGGTGGCTCTAGAAATAGTGGAAGCATTGGAGATCATTTTTCAATGTTCTATAGATTCAGGATCAGTTCCTGTGGATTGGAGGATAGCAAATGTTACCCCACTTTTTAAGAAAGGAAGGAGAGAGAAAATGGGTAATTATAGACCAGTTAGTCTGACATCAGTGGTGGGGAAGATGCTGGAGTCAATTATAAAAGACGAAATTGCTGAGCATTTGGATAGCAGTAACAGGATCATTCCGAGTCAGCATGGATTTACGAAGGGGAAATCATGCTTGACAAATCTACTGGAATTTTTTGAGGATGTAACTAGGAAAATTGACAGGGGAGAGTCAGTGGATGTGGTGTACCTCGACTTTCAGAAAGCCTTCGACAAGGTCCCACATAGGAGATTAGTGGGCAAAATTAGAGCACATGGTATTGGGGGTAGGGTACTAACATGGATAGAAAATTGGTTGACAGACAGAAAGCAAAGAGTGGGGATAAATGGGTCCCTTTCGGAATGGCAGGCAGTGACCAGTGGGGTACCGCAAGGTTCGGTGCTGGGACCCCAGCTATTTACGATATACATTAATGACTTAGATGAAGGGATTAAAAGTACCATTAGCAAATTTGCAGATGATAATAAGCTGGGGGGGGTAGTGTGAATTGTGAGGAAGATGCAATAAGGCTGCAGGGTGACTTGGACAGGTTGTGTGAGTGGGAGGATACATGGCAGATGCAGTTTAATGTAGATAAGTGTGAGGTTATTCACTTTGGAAGTAAGAATAGAAAGGCAGATTATTATCTGAATGGTGTCAACGAGATCTGGGTGTCCTAGTGCATCAGTCACTGAAAGGAAGCATGCAGGTACAGCAGGCAGTGAAGAAAGCCAATGGAATGTTGGCCTTCATAACAAGAGGAGTTGAGTATAGGAGCAAAGAGGTCCTTCTACAGTTGTACCGGGCCCTGGTGAGACCGCACCTGGAGTACTGTGTGCCGTTTTGGTCTCCAAATTTGAGGAAGGATATTCTTGCTATTGAGGGCATGCAGCGTAGGTTCACTAGGTTAATTCCCGGAATGGCGGGACTGTCGTATGTTGAAAGGCTGGAGCAATTAGGCTTGTATACACTGGAATTTAGAAGGATGAGTGAGGGGGGATCTTATTGAAACATATAAGATAATTAGGGGATTGGACACATTAGAGGCAGGAAACATGTTCCCAATGTTGGGGGAGTCAAGAACAAGGGGCCACAGTTTAAGAATACGGGGTAGGCCATTTAGAACGGAGATGAGGAAGAACTTTTTCAGTCAGAGAGTGGTGAAGGTGTGGAATTCTCTGCCTCAGAAGGCAGTGGCCAGTTCGTTGGATGCTTTCAAGAGAGAGCTGGATAGAGCTCTTAAGGATAGCGGAGTGAGGGGGTATGGGGAGAAGGCAGGAACAGGGTACTGATTGAGAGTGATCAGCCATGATCGCATTGAATGGCGGTGCTGGCTCGAAGGGCTGAATGGCCTACTACTGCACCTATTGTCTATTGTCTATTGTTATTTGCTTGTAAGTACTCTCAACTGGAATTGTAGAAAATATCCATTCTGCGTTTTCTCTGAAAAGTTAATCCCTTCGTTTTTAAACTCTGTATGTATTCCTAACTTTGTTTTTCAGGAGTTCTTGGTCTAATTTATTTCTAATACTGTTTGATTCTGTGTTCTAGAGCAACAGCGGCATGGGATGTAGTTTCAACTTGACATACAGTACATCAAAGCAGCAGGAAGAATTTGATCTAACTGGCTATACTTGTTAGAATATCCCAACCGAAGGACCATTTATTTTTTGATAAATCATGTTCAAGTTTGTCTAATTATACAGTTGAACTGTCATCATATTACTTGGAGTAACTTGAAAGATGCACTTTTCTTTACTGAGAATTTTCAGCTAAAATTCAACATTGTTTATAAAAAGTGCTGCAGTGTTCCCTTGCATAATGTCCCAACCTCTAGCTAGGTTAATGTAGATTGGCACAAAACAAATTAGATCATGGTTTTTGATACAAAGACAACAAATGCTGGAAACACTCAGGAGATCAGGAAACATTTGTGGAGACCAAACATTGCTGATATTTTAGTTCATAAGAACATGAGAAAATAGGAGCAGGAGTAGGCAGCCAGGCCCCTCCATCTGCCCTTGTCATTAATATGATCATGGCTGATCTATGCTGGTTTTAATTCCTCTTCTTTAAAGTGCAGAAGAATGAGAGGACATCTCACTTACTACATACTTAACGGCCAATGAGGCAGGGATGTGGTGAACAAAAAATGATGAACACTGCCCAGTCCATGACAGGTACTGTCATCCCACCATCGAAGAAATCTACAGGGATCACTGCATCAAAAAGGCACAGCATCCTCGGAGACCCACATATCCCTGGCCATGCTCTTATTGGGAAAAAGGTATAGGAGACACAAAACTGCAACTTCCAGGTTCAGGAGCAGCTTCTTCCCAACAACCATCAGGCTATTAAAAACTACAACCTTCAACTTCAAAAGGAGTAGACCTGAGGGCATTGTTTTGCTTTGCTGTTATTGTTTGTTCCTTTTTCTACTGTTTTGTTGTTTATTATGGTATTTACAGAATACCGTGTTTATGTACCTGTTGTGCTGCTGAGCAATAGGAATGTCATCATTCCGTTTTGGGGCATGTGACAATACAAAACTCTTGATTCCTAATGCAGGGCAATTGTTTCCTTTAGAAGGTTAGGATCAATGGCAAAGTTTCAGAATAATAGTTAGGTTGGTTTGGATTGTGGTGTGAAATACCTTTATACAGAGGTAATAAATCTTTGGACCTCTGCCTGGATGGCTGTGGGAGCTCAATCATTCACTTTGTTCAGAAAGAGATCAATTGAATTATGGATATTAAGGGAATCAAAGGATGTGGTAATTATGCAGGAAAATGGCACTGAGGTAGAAGATCAGCCATGACCTTGATAAATTGCTAAATGGGTTTGAAAGGCCAAAATACCTACTCCTGTTTTATGTTAGTTGCTGCTGGGCACAATGGCAAGATTTTGGGATCATACAAGCAAACTACTGTTCTCCAGCATATTCCAGAGATTATCAATGGATTGGCTCGCTGCTCATTCACAGCTGCAGTGCTTGTGTCAGTGAATTTTGTACATAAAAAAAAGTTTACAGATGCAGTTTATGCATATTATGTTTGTGCACTGATTGGCAAACCTACCGCATTCATTATTATGGTGATAATCTAATTCCCCTTTCCTTTTGCTCTGCTCTTTGGATTTTTCATCTCCATAAACATAAAACTGAATTATGTTAGTTTTATTATTGGTTAGCTGCACACTCCTGTTCTAATATAGTTGTGTTAAAATATATTTAAAATATATTTAAAATATATTTTTATTTATTACTGTGTGAGAGTTTAATTCCCCAGTTCAAGTGAAAAGGGCATCCAGTGCACAAACAGCTGATCAACACCCTAACTGCAATGAGAATAATACTGAATACAGAGGTTCCTAACAGCTTAGTAGTGTTGTGCATCTTGAGTACAACTGATGTCTGTATTTGGTCATTCATTTTATATATTTAAAAATATGCATGTCTTGTTTGCACATTGTGTGGTATTTCAATTTGTATTCCATGTCGTTTTCATGCATAATTCAAAGTGTATTGCATGCAAATAATTTTGGTTTGTGATTGCTGTTCCCCCTGCAGACAATAAAAAAAATATAGCTCACCAAGGATTAGAGTCACATGTAAAAGTGAGACTATGCTTGCCTGTAATCTGCTGCTTATTTTATAAATAACTTCCAATAAAAATAATGTTTTTGTTAATATTTCCAATTATAGTTGTTTCTTCAGATAAAATGGTGGATAACGTAAATGTTTGCTGGGTTTAAATTGGTTCCTGAATAGATTAGCAATGCCCATACTTTTACGTCATGTTTTGTGCAACATTTGAAAAAATGTGACTCATTCCAATAAATGCATTTTCCTGTTTCAGTGAGGGCTTTTGGTTTCAAACTTGGTTCATTTGGCAGGATTTTTGCCTCTGACTGAGAAAATCGTGCATTCTAGTCCCACTCTAGAAAAGGAGCAAAAATCTCGTAGTTTACTAAGGGACATGGTAGAGTTGAAAGTACATCTTTTGCAAGAAAAAATAAATTCTCAATTCAATTCTCTCTCTGCTTGCTTAGGTGAATGAGAGAGAGCCTTGATGCTAATATTTAAAATCAGATTTTTTACATGTTCTGGCCAATCTTTTCCATAGCTAAAAATGACTGAAACCGATCATCTGGTATTATTTCCAGCTCCGCTTTTTGTTGTTAAAAAATGGATTGCCGGGTTTCCTGCAAAACTGTAATGGCTTCACTTCAAAAGTACTTCATGAGAAGGTTATGCTGGAACTGACTACAAAACTAGTTAGAATGCATTTCTAGACTGTGCACTTTGGAATGTCATGTAAGGTTGATGGCAAGAACTATATAAGTACGTCTTTCTCTTTATTTTCTCCACTATTACTGTAAAATGATTTCACTGCATAACTTGTATTTCTTTTGTGCAGATGAACAAGGACCTTGATTTATCCATCAATGCATCCAACAACTTCAATTTAAATGTCACTTGGTCCATTGGATCAACAGGTGAGTTTTAAAAAAGCAAATTAGTATGTTCAACTGTCCATGTGATTTAATCCACTAAGCAAATTTCCTTATTAAGGTTCACATATGTAAACAATTTCAATGAAAAGTTATGTATAAATACAGTTCCTTGTGTGTTTCTTTCCAAAATAATGCACTTGATTTTTGTCAAGTGTCCAGAAAACCTCTAAACAAGCTATGATTTATACGATTTAATATAAGCTTGTCTGAAAATCTAGGGTCATCAAAGGTTTTTTCTGTTTACTGTGCATTATTTTTGAAATAGATAATCTAATTGGGAGTTTGGCTTTATCTGACCTGGTCTGGTAGATGTTTTGGATTTAATTGGTTCAAATATGCTTCCTATCTGAAATATTGTTATTCCAACTTAATTTGATCCAAAATGAAATTGTTGGCTCTATGAGCAAGAGCATTTGTTCAATATATGTTTGATCATCGTTTTCTTTCATTGTCCATTATTTTTCAACCTGCCTAAATCATTTGTTGTTTTAATTTCTGTGATTGTATTCTGACAGAATAAGGTTCAAAAGATTACTGGCAATAACATGTCCTTTATAACGGAAATACTGGCAATCAGTCCTGATGCATGCAATAAATAGGAGGATGCAGGGAAGAGTGGAGGAACTGGAACATTAGAATGTAGCTTTACAAATTTATAAGAGTAGCATACAGGTGATTATAAAAGCATATAAATGCTTCCCTTTATGAGCAAAACTACAGAAGACAGAAACAGGAAGGTTATGCTTGAACTGACTACAAAACTAGTTAGAATGCAGTTTTCGACAGTGTAGCATTCTGATTACCATATCACAGAACAGATGTTATTGCACTGAAAATTTGAAACTGGTGCTAGAAAATTGTAACTGGAAGGAAAGATAGAATAGGCTGAAATTTGGAATTGGGCAGATTATGGGTGACGATATTAAGACAGTTGAAATCATGACGGGTCCAGATAAAGTAAACAGGAATTATTTATCTTGGTGGTGGGGTCAAAAACCAATGGAGATAGTTTAAAAATAATTGGTACAAGGATGTGAAGAGGGAATGTGGAAAATGTTTTTCCACCCAGAGGATGTTCGAGGAGGGCCTGGGATTCGCTGCCTGAAAATATGGTAGATGCACAAACCTTCATCACATTTGGAAAATACTTCAAAAACCATCAACTTCTTGAGTGGAAGGTTGAGATAATTGAGAAATGCCTCTTTCACCACTCTGTGAATGTGTTGCCACTTTGAGGAAACAATGTACTTTTGCCCCTAGCTCTCTCTCTTTCTCTCTCTCTTTCTCTCTCTCTTTCTCTCTCCTCTTTCTCTCTCTCTCTTTCTCTCTCTCTTTCTCTCTCTCTTTCTCTCTCTCTTTTTCTCTCTCTTTCTCTCTCCCTCTTTCTCTCTCCCTCTTTCTCTCTCTCTCTCTCTCTCTCACTCTCACTCTCTCTCTCTCTCTCTCTCTCTCTCTCTCTCTCTCTCTCTCTCTCTCTCTCTCTCTCTCTCTCTCTCTCTCTCTCTCTCTCTCTCTCTCTCTCTCTCTCTCTCTCTCTCTCTCTCTCCCTCCCTCCCTCCCTCCCTCCCTCCCTCCCTCCCCCTCCCTCTCTCTCTCTCTCTCTCTCTCTCTCTCTCTCTCTCTCTCTCTCTCTCTCTCTCTCTCTCTCTCTCTCTCTCTCTTTCTCTCTCTTTCGTTCAACGCATTCTACGGAGCCCTGCTGTTGACTATGTACGTACTGCCCATATTTAACTTCCCAGAGCGCATCACATTTATACTTCTCTAAGTTAGAATCCATCTGCCATTCCTTGGCCCACTTTTCCAGTTGATCTCGATCCTGTCATAAATTTAGATAACTGTTTTCACTGTCCACATTATCACCAATTTTGTTGTCATCTGCTAACATACTATCTTTGTCATCTACATTCTCATCCATTGTTAATATAGATGACAAACAACAGTGGACCCGGCACTAACCCTCACGGCACACCGCTGGTCATCGGCTACGAATCTGAAAAAGAGCCTTCCATTGCTATCTTCTGAGTTTTGTATCCAATTTGCTAGTTCACTCCAGATCCTATGTGATCTTACTTTCCAGACCAGCTTACCATTTGAAACTGGTGGAACAAGATTTGCTTCCAAAAGTGTGACATAAATTATCTTAAATGTTGAAGGTCATGTTGCAATATGCAGTTTATAATTAAAGGATGTTTAGAAAAAGATGATTTTTGAACATTATCAAACGGCTCAAACATTGCAGATGCAGGAAAGGAGGGATATTATTTTAAAGCAGAGAATTTACCTCTGTACTGGAAATATTGAGGTTCTTTTTATAAAAAATCAAATTTATATATATTAAGCTTCATGTGCATAACTTGATTAACAGCATTGCTTTTCATTTCGATATAAATAGTTTTTGAAATTGTTAGTATTAATATTTTTGAAGCTGTTATAATATGAGACAGTTTAAACTCAGCTAAGAGAACTTTCTCCTGGCACCTATTAACATTTAATTAATTTGTGATCGTGCAGAACATCTTTATTAAAAGATATTCAAAAATATTTAATATTAAGTCAGAGGTTGTCTGATAATTTATATTAAATCCATAGTTTTTGTGGGCCAACTAAATGAATATAGATTTTTAAAGAAAAAAATAATTCAGCAATGATTGATTGTCATGTTTTTACCAAGGCTGTGCTCTTTGCAATTTTCGTTTTTTTAACAAATGGATGGTATTCTATTCACATGGTGTCCAGCATGGAGTGAGGCAATCAAACTCTTGAACTTTGAGTGTGCAATTGAAAAGAGCTTTCTTTCTGGTTCCCCTTCCCCCCTCCATCCCCCTCCCCTCCTCCCTCCCTCCCCCTCCCTCCCCGCCTCCCGGTTACAATGGAAACCCTACGAGGACGGGCCCAACGGGGAAAGAGGGGTACTGGGAAAATGGGTGGTCCCCCTCCCTCACCCCTTCCCCCTCCCTCCCCCTCCCCCCTACCCCCTCCATCCCCTCTCCCTCCCCCCCCTTCCCCCTCCCCCTCCCCTCCCCCCCCTTCCCCCTCCCCTCCCCCCTCCCTCCCCCTCCACACCTCCCTCCTACCTTCCCTCCACCCCACTACCCTCCCGGTTACAATGGAAACCCTACGAGGATGGGCCCAACGGGGAAAGAGGGGTACTGGGAAAAGGGGAGGCCCACCTCCCTCCCCCTTCCCCCTCCCTCCTCCCTCCCCCCTACCCCCCTCCCTCCCCTCTCTCTCTGCCTCTCATAATTTCATACATTTTTTCAAAATTTGTTTTTCTTAAATTATTATTATTAAAATTCCAAGCCAGAGAACACAATGGTGAAATAAGTAAACAAATTCCTTTTGAAATAATTTAAGAATTAATGGATTATGCACAGTTGAGATGCATATTATAACATTCTCCTGTTAAATGCAGGGTGTACTTCCACGTTATTTAAATGCTTTGATAAGATGATGCAAAAAAAAACCCAATCGGATATACATCTTTCCCTCAAACACCTACCTTTCCAATCAGGTTTTCATTTGCTCAGTAGAACATTTGTGATACCATTCACCAATTCCGACATATTTAGTGTTTGTTGTTATGTTTGATACTTGGTGTAAATTAATTGAATACTTTGAGAAATCATGTGGACAGTATCTGTTCGGGTACTCCATGATTCGAATCAGGCCAGCATGCAGGTATGAATTTATGTAGGAGAGTTACTGGAATGTTAACATTTATTGATAGAGGACTCAATTTTATAAAATTCATTTATGCTTCAATTATATGCGGCATTGGTGAAACCACATCTGATGTGTGGTGTGCAATATTTGCCTCCTTATTTAAAGTAATTGAAAGGAGATCAGATAAAGTTTCCTCGACATTCAGCTAAAATTAATAAGTTGTCCAGGAGGGAAAGGATAGGAAGGTTAGGCTTGTATCTGCTAGTGTTTAGAAGCATACTAGGGGACTTAATTGCGACATATTCGGTCATGAGGAATCTTGACAACATGAGAGGATGTGGTACAATCAAAAATGATGGGCCACTATTTAAAATTAAGGAGTCACCTATTTGGCGTGGAGATGAGATACTGAGAACTAGAGATATTTTGAACAAACTTCCTGAAAAGGCACTGCAACCAAAGCCGTTGAATATTTTTAGATAGATTCGTGATAACAGGGGGAGTGAAGGATTATAGACACAAAATGCTGGAGTAAAACAGTGGGTCAGGCAGCATCTCTGGAGAAAAGGAATAGTTGAAGTTCCAGGTCGAAACCCTTCTTCAGAAAAAGGAAAGATTATGTGTAAGAAGGAACTGCAGATTCTGGTTTATACCGAAGATAGACACAAAATGCTGGAGTAACTCAGTGGGGCAGGCAGCATATCTGGTGAGAAGGAATGGGTGACTTTTCAGGTTGAGACCCTTCTTCAGACTGGATTATGACAGGTTGATGAGAATATGGAGAAGTTATAATCAGATCGATCATGATCTTACTAAATGGCAAAATAGGCTTGAGCATGAGCAGCTTATAGGTTTATCAGATTTTTCCATATTTTCGTGATACCTTTTTACCTTTCTACCTTTTACCTTAATGTGCTTTCAAACATTAATTGATCTATATGATTCTCATGTTCTGTGACTTCAAGGGATGTTTAAATGATCAATTAATGTGTGCATCGAACAAAATAGCTAGAAGAGCATGTTTAGTAAATATTACCCAGTTAATTCATGGAAAGTAATGGAAATATTTTAATTTCCTTTTAAAAGTTTCCAGTTTAATTCATTTAAGTAAATCGCTACTCATATATATAGCTATTAAAACTGAGAATTTCTACTTTGCAGCTGGGACGATATCTGGGGAAGAAGTACCTATAATCTCAAAAATGAACATTAAAGAGTACAGAGATGGATTCTCCTATGAAAAATTTAATTTTCACAACAATCCAAATATCACATTCTACGTATATGTTAGTAACTTCACTTGGCCTATCAAAATACAGGTGAGTGCTCCAGGAGAGGAAAACATTATATACATTTAATATCTATCCCAAATGAAAGTGAAATCATGTATTCTCTTAATACTGATATAATATCCTATATACTGTAAATCATAACTGATGTTACAGCAGTGAGGAATTGTATTTTATTCCTCTAGATTTACAAGATGTTATAAATCAGAGCGTAAGGTCAATACATTTTTTATTGACACAAATTGCTGCACATTGAGAAATTATCAAGGCAAGTTTCATTCCAATAAAAACTCTTCCATTTATAAACTGGTCACAAATCCAGTTGTCTCTTTCATAGTATGTTCAGTAGGTTTTGTGTTCTCGGTGATTGAATAGAGTTCAGTGTTCAGATGACTTGTTAATATAGACCCTCTTACATTGAGGAACTTGTTTTGAAATACAGGAAGATCTATGGTGAAAATGTGAATAATGAGAGAGGTACTGACATTGATTTTAGCAATACTTGCAGATTATGTTTTTGTAATTTGCATCATTAAACTGCTCAAAAGTAATATGAACTGTGTGAACATATGTGAAATGCAATTTAATTACTGTTTTATTACTTCATAAAATCTAGTTATGATCTGACATAACTTAATTAAATGTCTGGGGAATTGAATGATCTCAAAAATTGCCGCTATTTATTAATAACCTATCACATGCTTTTAATTTATTTGTTATTGTGGTTTAAAAGAATTACGAAGCAATATTTGGTGTTGGTGAGGGAGGGGGGCGGCTGCGGTCTCTGTTAAAAGATATCATTGTAATGTAGGTTCTGCATGTTTTAAGATTCTTTATTTTTGCTAGGTCACACAAACTATAACTTGAAATCATATTTCATCAATCAGTTTAGATGAATGAAACTCTGTAATGTGGTGTAAAAAAGGCCAAGGCACAGGGCTTTGTTTTGACTTTTATATCTTTGATATTTAAGCATCAATATCTCTGACATTTAAGCCATCGTCGTGGCCCCCAACTATTTACTTTTGAGTGAGAGTTTAAATCTATCTCTGTGTCATAAATGGAGAATTTTTCCTCAACTTTTAAAAATAATTAACAATTAAAAACTGTTGCTGTTGCATTGTCATTTAAAAATCCAGTGGACCGAATAACTTCCTGAGTAAATGAAA
Organism: Rhinoraja longicauda; assembly: GCF_053455715.1. Classification (NCBI taxonomy): domain Eukaryota; kingdom Metazoa; phylum Chordata; class Chondrichthyes; order Rajiformes; family Arhynchobatidae; genus Rhinoraja; species Rhinoraja longicauda. Next base: position 26,565,794 of record NC_135968.1, on the reverse strand, counting down.
TAAACATTGTGATCAGTACAACACAGCAATAAGACCTTATGTGGACCAATATATTTCACACCAGTGAAAATGGTAGGAACTCCAGGTTGACTTACACTGTTGGGGCAGTTGGTAGAAGGAATTTCACACTCACTCAGTATAACCTTAGAATGTTTAAGGTTTGTACTGAGAGAAGGGTGGGCATTGTTTAACTCGCCAGTTTAGGGAATGTCTGAGTAAGAAATTTGACTTGGGTTTAAAACTTAATTTTAGTTTATTCATTACAGTTCTCTCCAATTATTACATAGTCATTCTGATTGTTTCGAAATGTCAGTGTTGTTTATAAGTCTCATTCACATGTGATGTTTTATTGATAAGTAAAATAGCATTAATGAGTCTTCGTAATCTCTTGTGTAATAACTATAGCTGAAGATTTTTTTGCAGTGTGATTAACACACTCACTAATTTGCATTTTCCAGTTTTTTTAATAAACTTGTTGAGTCACTTATGTTAATGTTGGTTAAAATATCAGACAAAAGAACATTATTGAGATCCATTAAAAGTTTGCCCACTGATAATGACACTTTAATTTCTGGGTTCACATCTGAAATTCTTGAGTATTTGCCTCTCAGCCGAAGAAGTACATAAGTAAAATAGCAAAAAAACACGATGCCTCTTGCATGTGGGTTCAGTGAACGATTTCTGTACACTTTGCTAATCGGGCAATTGTGCTTAGGTATGGGAATAGTCCACTGAACTGTTTGTAAGAAAATAATTTCACTGTGCATTTGCACATGTGACAATAAAGCACCATTGAACCATTGGTAGGGAGGGCGTCAAGGGTGACGGGGAGAAGGCAAGAGAATGCTATGGTTAGCCGTGATTAAATGGTGGCTGAATAACCTAATTCTGCTCCTATGCCTTGCAGTCTTTTTCTACGTAGCAGATCGGTAGAAAGCCTTGAATATGATTTGTGGCATTTGTTCTGCATTACAATCTTTCTGTCATATCAGACCAGATAATGGACCAGGTGTACAATTCTCCAGTAAAACGGTCAGGCTGCCAGAAGCTCCCTGATGTCTCTGAATAATATTTGTGTTCTTGTACTTTGAGAGGAAATTGATAGTGAATCAAGATCAAATGTAGCCATTGGTATTCATCCAAAATCGGGTTATTTTGGATATGATTCCGTAGTTTAATACAGATTAGGAATTAATTGTGTGCCAAATACTTCCAGTGTGAATAGTGAATAGCAAATCATCTTATAGTTAAAGATGATATTGAATCACATTGCTTCGAAAAACAAGTGCACTAGTGATTGATATGAAATTTGAGTAAATTCAGTATATATGTAGTCCTGGCAAATCTGAAAGGTTTATGCGATGGAAAGTTGGTAATGGTACTTCATTTCCAAAGACCAAGTGTCTTGTATGTGATCTTTTACACTATAACTTCATGCAGTAAGTTTCTCAATTTTGACTTTTGAAGGCAACATTCAATATTAAGGTTTATATTAGGAAAATGTCTAATAAACCAGCTACTAGTCAAGAAGCACATCTGCGCCCTCCTTCCTCACAACATGGACCCACTATAGTTCGCATACCGGCCGAACAGGTCCACAGATGATGCGGTCTCCCAGGTTCTACACACCACTCTCTCTCATCTGGACAGCCAGGGGGGCTATGTGAGGATGCTGTTCATTGACTTTAGTTCAGCATTCAACACAATAGTCGCCAGCAGACTGGTTGAGAAGCTGCTGGAACTGGGGCTTAGCACCCCTCTGTGTGCCTGGGTCCTGGACTTTCTCACTGCCAGGCCCCAAGTGGTCAGGATGGGGGAACACACATCTAGCTCCCTCACCCTGAACATAGGATCCCCCCAGGGCTGCGTCCTTAGCCCCCTACTGTACTCCCTGTACACACATGACTGTGGGGCCAGGTTCAGCTCAAACTCCATCATCAAGTTTGCTGATGACACTGTGGTGGTGGGCCGGATCTCCGACAATGATGAGAAGGCCTACCGGGAGGAGGTGGCTGATCTGGCACTCTGGTGTCAGGACAATAGCCTCCTCTTGAATGTCACTAAAACAAAGGAGCTGATTGTGGACTTCAGAAGGGCTAAACATCCAAGGACGTACACGCCACTGGAGATAAATGGGTCTATTGTGGATAGGGTGAGCAGTTTTAAATACTTGGGAGTCCGCATCGCAGAGGATCTGACGTGGGCAACGCACATTGCCGCACTGGTGGGTAAGGCTAAGCAGCGCCTTTACCACCTTAGACAACTGAGGAAATTCAGAGTGTCTCTGAGGATCCTTCATTGCTTCTACTCTGGGGCTGTAGAGAGCATCCTGTCCGGCAACATTACAGTCTGGTTTGGGAACAGCTCTGCCCAGGACAGGATGGCCCTGCAGAGAGTAGTGCGTTCGGCAGAACGCACCATGGGAACTACACTCGTCCCCCTGCAGGACCTATACATCAGGAGGTGCAGATCCAGAGCAAGCAAGATCATGAGGGACCCCTGCCACCCCAGTAACGGACTGTTCCAGATGCTACGATCAGGCAAACGCCTCCGCTGTCACGCTGTGAAAACGGAGAGGATGAGACGGAGATTCTTCCCACAGGCCATCAGGACTGTCAACTTTTATAACCCCAGAGACTAAATTTTTGTCGACACTAATAGTAACTTATTAACTTTATTTATATGCTGTAACTGTAATTCTTTTTGTGCACAACCCGCAGGCATTGCCACTTTCATTTCACTGCACATCGTGTATGTGTATGTGACAAATAAATTTGACTTGACTTGACTTGACATAGCCGAGAAGAAAAATCATCTTGCAGTTAAGAACATTGGCTTTCAAGCAAGCTACAATTGAGCTTGAGAAAGTCTTCTACAGTAGTGTGCGTGCTGTAGTTGTATATAGTTTTGATGCATGTTGGATCTAGCTCAAGTGATGGTTTGTTTAACAAACTATTATCTGTCCAGATTTGATGGTGATACAGCCAAGAGTGTGTGCATAAAAACTGCAGCATTTCCAATGTTTTCTAGATTCCTGGCAACCTAAAAGTTAGTAGTTTTTAATTGCAGCATGTGAACAGATGTTCAGGGGATTTTTCTAAAGCTCAGAATCCAGATAGATGTTGGACCTGCATTAATGACTAACAACACAGTTTTCGCAAAGTAACCTTCCTCCATAACTAATATCGAATTTCCTTAACATACGTTTGACCATTGGTTTGACCAATTAATTTGTTGTTTCAGCTGTCACATGAGGATACTACTCTAGTTTTATTTTAAGGATTGCAGCACTCTTTGTATGGTTAATTAATACAGATCTTCAAGAAAATCTACCTTAAATGTGCTAAAGAGATTTCTGCAATTTGAACGCTTATTATATTTGTGGTGACAGTTTTCCTTTGTATTGTCCACTGAGTTTGTTTGTTTTGGTTGCATTTTTGAAAATAAAAGGTAGCAGTCACTTCAACCCAACTTCTGTTTCCCTTGTATTATTGTGAAGGTTTTCAGTGATAAGTAGAGCATTATGTCTTTATAAAGAATATTTTTTTAATCCAAAAGTGAATCTAGCATCTCCTGATTTGTTTCACATTTGCTAGTTTTAGACCATTGCAGGCTGTCACGGTGTAAAATTGGTCTTTGATTGGTTCTGAGAGGCTGTATATTTAACATCCCGAGTTCTAAAATGTCAGGTATGAAAATGAGTGAGAAAATAAATGTTGCTTACATTGACATGGCACTGCAAGATAAGCTGGTCTGGAAGGTTAGATCACATGGGATTTAGGGCGAGCTAGTCAATTGGTTACAAAATTGGATTGTAGGTAGGAGACAGAGGGTGGTTGATAGAAGGTTGTATATCAGACTGGAGACCTATAATGCGTGTTGCACCACAGCGATTGTTGCCGGGCCTACTTCATTATTTATATTAAAGATTTGGATCTGAATCCAGGTGGCATGGTTAGTAAGTTTACAGATAGCTCTAACATTGGTGATAAAATGAACAGTGAAGAACATAGCAAAAGGGTATTGATCAACTAAGCCAATGAACCAAGAAATGGCAGATACAGTTTAATTCAGATCAATGCAAGGTATTGCATTTCGGTGAGACAAACCAGAGCAGGACTTGCAGAGTAATGTAGGGTCCTAGGAAATATTGCAGAACAGAGATCTAGGGGTGCAGGTACATAATTCCATGAAAGTGGCAATAGGCAGATAGGATGGTGAGAAAGGAATTTGTCTCTCTTGCCTTCAGGGTATTGAGTCAAGGTATTGAGTACAGGAGTTAGGACGCCGTGTTATAGCTGTACAAGACGTTGGTAAGACCACATCTGGAGTACTGTGTACAGATTCTCGTCGCCCTGTAGGAAAGATGTCATTAAACTGGAAAGGATGTAAGGAGGATTCACAAGGATATTAGTGGGATTGGACATATATGAAGTATAAGGAAAGATTGGATACTCTGGGTCTTTTTTTCCCCTGGATCAGAGGAGGCTGCTTGGTGACTGTACACAGGTATATGAAATCATGAGAGGCATTGTGAAGATGAATAGCCACATTCTCTTCCCCATGATAGGGGAGTTGAAAACTAGAGGGCAGAGTTTTAAGGTGAGAAGAAAAAAGATTTAAAGGGAATCCAAGGGATAGCTTTTTCATGCCGAGGATGATGTGTGAATGGAACAAGCTGACATCAGAAGCGGTATAGGTATGCACAATTATGACGTTTAAAAGACATTTGGACTTGAACAGGAAGGATCTAGAGGCCTATGTGGCTTTTATTCATTCGATTACACCAATTTACCACACCGAAACTGATTCCAAACAAGATGTGTTTTGTTGTGGTTCAGTATACCTGGCGTGTAAGTGGGAATGTGTAAGAAGGAACTGCAGATGCTGGTTAAACCAAAGAAAGACACAAACAGCTGGAGTAACTCGGCGGGAAATGCAGCATCTCTGGAGAGAAAGAATAGGTGACGTTTCGGGTTGAGACTCTTCTTCAGACATCTAAAGAAGGGTCTCGACCAGAAACGTCACCCATTCCTTCTCTCCAGAGATGCTCCCTGTCCTGCTGAGTTACTCCAGCTTTTTATGTAAGTGGGACTGACTCATTTAGGCAACTTTGTTGACAGGGACAAGTTGGGCCGAAGGGCCTAGTTTCCATGCTCTAAAGCTCTATGACCACTGAAATGAGCATATTTAGCAATCTGGGATGGAGACAGAAGCTTCCAAATCTACTTGGGGAAGTAATCTGCACTTTTCAAAGATTTACATAATTATAGCATCTACTATCTATGATATAAATTTTTCCTTATGAATTTTTTTTTTTGTGAAACTTTGCTATTGTCCTTTCCCAAAAAGACACCCATGATTACTTTAAAAATATATATATTTACTGGTGTGTGAAATCTTTGTGAACCTCTGAGCATGTGAAATACAATGTATAAATTATCTTTGTTTTCCTTTGTTACCCTTTGTTTTTTCTTTGGATACTCCATTTCCATGTGTGGGGGTTTCTGACCTTGTTATTTCTTCAAGGTTATGTTGGACTGAGACAAAATTGGGCAAAAATCACAATCCAAGTGTCAATGTGCTGACTTGTTTTGTCAAATTGAAACATTAATGTGCATCAGTGGAACTCATTCATAATATATATTTAATTAAAAAATATCACAGGTCATGTAGATCCAATTTCTTACATTCTTCAGTGATTTCTTTTTCTATAAGCTTTATTGCAATAGTTCATTACCTGACATGAAACATGACTTGATTATAAAATATAAAATAAATAAAACCCTTTTCAAGTGTTTGGATGTGAGAAATGTTGGTCAGTATTATCAAGTTAATATCTATGAGAAGGTTGATAATGATAATTCATTTAATGTGAAAAGTAATATATATTTTAAAATATCTCTAACACTATCCAAATCTCCTTTAAATAAAATGCAGCTTTTCTATTTCCGTATTACAGAAGCTGAAGTTATGTGAGCAGTTTTGTTTTATGTTTAGAATCTGTCTCACAGTGACCAGGATATAAATCAGATTATCATATCATATATATACAGCGCGGAAACAGGCCTTTTCGGCCCACCAAGTCCGCGCCGCCCAGCGATCCCCGCACACTAACACTATTAACACTATCCTACACACACTAGGGACAATTTTTACATTTACCCAGCCAATTAACCTACATACCTGTACGTCTTTGGAGTGTGGGAGGAAACCGAAGATCTCGGAGAAAACCCACGCAGGTCACGGGGAGAACGTACAAACTCCTTACAGTACAGCACCCGTAGTCAGGATCGAACCTGAGTCTCCGGCGCTGCATTCGCTGTAAAGCAGCAACTCTACCGCTGCGCTACCGTGCCGCAATATGTTTTTACATATTTTCATCTTCCACAAGCAGTTTCCTTTAATCAGATATTATTTAATATATGAAAGATCTTCAATCTTGTAGCTGCAGTTGAAGTGATATTTCAGTTTGTAATTATTCCGTTCTTGGACAATTAAGAATTAAGTTTGTCATTGATAAACGATAAATTAAGAATTTATTGTAGATAGATTAAGCACAATAGCAATTGTCAGCAACCCCTGAGAAAACAGTCCACATTGTGATTTTCTATACTACTAAGCTGCGTCATCTGTGCATGAGTCTGGGAACATGAGTTAGAAAAAAAACCTGTTGTTTATATACTTTTTTTCACATGAATTCCATGAGAGTGGAGTTTACCCCATATCTCACATTTTTTGGTAGTGTATTGCAATTTCTATAGGGGTTAATTTCTGTTACCCTGACAGCTATAGTGCAGGGGCGTCTGTAATTAAAGGGTTTAGAGAGTGATTGCAAATGATTTTGTTGCCTTATCATATCATATCATATATATACAGCCGGAAACAGGCCTTTTTGGCCCACCAAGTCCGTGCCGCCCAGCGATCCCCGTACATTAACACTATCCTACACCCACTAGGGACAATTTTTACATTTACCCAGCCAATTAACCTACATACCTGTACGTCTTTGGAGTGTGGGAGGAAACCGAAGATCTCGGAGAAAACCCACGCAGGTCACGGGGAGAACGTACGAACTCCTTACGGTGCAGCACCCGTAGTCAGGATCGAACCTGAGTCTTCGGCGCTGCATTCGCTGTAAAGCAGCAACTCTACCGCTGCGCTACCGTGCCGCCTGTGCATATTCATTTGTGAAGGACTTATTTAACCTGTTACCTATAATTGATCCAAGTACATATCAAAAGGATGCCGGTTGAAATTGATTGAAATATTTTCCCTCTGTTGAAAATAGCAATTGCTTGGGAGCAGCGATTAAGGTCAGAACACAAATGTCAAATGTGCTGAAAATGGAGGGAAAAACATGTGAATTAGTCCAACTTAGAAATTTTCAACCAATTGCAATGGATTATGGTTATCAATTATTATTAATCAAATAATCTCTATTGGATTGCCATTTATATCACATACAAAACCAAACAACAAAAAAGCACAAAATAGCAGGGACATAAAATCAGCTTTGATTGGGGGAACGTCAATGTCCATTTTCCCAGTCTACCTGCATGTTGAAATTTCCTGCGACATGTCAATTTTAACTCTTGATTCAACCTGCACCCAACATCCAGGCTACTGTTTTGGGGCCTGTAGATAACTTCTATTAGGGTCTTTTTACCCTCGCAATTCCTCAGTTCTATCCATACTGACTCTACATCTCCTGACTCTATGTCACCCCTCGTATTCATGTCCAAATGAGTGTACATTGTGTTTGTTGCTGAACATTTCATTGATGCGTGTAACAGCAGCAGTTACACACTTTGCTACAATTATTTTGTAGTGCTTCGAACTATCCACATCAGTTTGGACAACATAATTTACCAAGTCAATGTATATTTACATCTCCAAAGATTTGATGTGTGGTTCTTTCTTGTTATTAAATGTGTTTGCTTCTTTCAGTCCATGCCCCCTTGAAAAATAATATGAATAGAATGCACAAATTATCTCTCCATGATATGCTTCTGCCTCCTCGTTGAAAGGATTATTTTAGTTTTATTTAGCACAGCTTGAATTTATTAATTTATCAAACCATTAGTAAATTTGCAGGTTAGAAATGTTTTAATGTTGTGATTCCTGCTGAAGGTTGTTCTTGTTTAATTTTAAGACACTATTTGTGAATCCCCAAAGGACAACATGCCTTCAGCAATATGTTATTTACAGTGGACATTTGACGAGATCAGAAAATGTAGCAACTTAAATTTGAACCTTTTGGAGAGCAAATGAGAATCATTTTTGACTCTTTAAGAGTGATGAATTAAGGCAGAGGGATGAACTATGGCAGTCAATTTCTCTTGTAAAGTAATCGTTTCACTCTTTCATTTTACATTGCATGTAGTTGTTTCCAGTTGCTAATTTGGAGTCAAATCTTCAGCAGAGGGAATGTAAGCTGATACAGACATTTTAAAAAGGGTGAAGATATGGTTTTGGTGGAAATCAGATGTACTATTTTCCAGTCCGTTGAGATACCTTTACATATGAATGACAAGGATATGTTTCCAATGCAGTCCAAACATTCTGCAGCAACAGAATTGATCGATCTTATATTCAATTTTGCTTCCTGGATAAATCTGGTTGATAAAATGATTTTATTTTTAAATAGTGCTGAGTGGTATATTTTAGCTCAGTAAGTCACATTAAATGTGATGTTTATTAGATTTCAGAATAGCGAGTTACTTATTTACTCCTCAAATAGACATGATTAAATTACATGTATTTTATAACGGAGATGACTCTGCTTCATATATTTTAAACAAGTCTGCACCAATGCACATGAAGCCAGCAACAATATTTTAGTCTGGATTTAACATGGATCAGTAATTTTATATTAAATATTTTTTTCAATGATGTTCAAAATTGTCATCATAATCTTACTTTACCTTTTAATATCCAAAGGAAGGTCAAGTGTTAAATGGAAGAACTAATATTATTCAATCATCTTTTTACTTGTTTTATAGTAATAATGGAAAACCTGAACTAAAATAATCTATAAAATTGAAACATAACATAATGACACAATATTTAGAACTGGCTGCTTTGTTGTTTGATCATCAAATTTAAGTAGAGGATGCTGAAATCTTTTACATTTAAATGTTAATGAGCTGAAAGCTGTTCTATTTTCTTCTTGCGAGAAATTTCAAGTCCTTGCATCGTGCTGATTCCCTCCCCGACTATTCACATCATGCAAAAGGAGCCCTGAGTGTATTGCAAAACAGTTTGCAGATTAGGGAGTGGTTTTGAAGTATTGTCACTGCTATAATCTAGGAAAATAGCTGCAAATTTCCATACAAATATTCTACAGTTGGCTGTGTCATCGTGACCAGTGTTTTGTTCAATGTAAACCATGTTCTAAATTAAACCTCAAAACCCACACCCTGATGATCATCTGTTCAGAAACTAGACTGGATTAGTCACTTAAGAATTGCCCATACCTGATTCCACAAGACCTTTGCATTTCCAACCTGCTCCCACTACCAGTCACATCTTCCCCTTCCCAACCTGCTTTCTGCTGGGACCACTCTCTCCATGACACCTGGGTCTCCTCATCCCACATCATTTCCCTCTTCCTGTCCCTTGGCAGATCACCTCCTCACTCATTCCCATCAGAAACTTAAGCCGCCCTTCCGGATGAGTTAGACGTTCAGCTGCATCTCTGCTGCCTTTGGTGTTCGTGATATGACGTTCCTTACGCTGGGGAAAGCAAGCGCAGACTGGGTGAATGTTTTGAAAATGACATGCTCTCTATAATAATAATATATTCCTTTATTCGTCCCACACTGGGGAAATTTACAGTGTTACAGCAGCAAAGTGGATAGCAAGAGAGCAAGAGATCATTCATTATAAATAAAAGATACATAAATTGTCACCAGTTTTCTGTGTTCTTAGCTGTTATTGTTGACTCGTCTGCTGGGAGCAGTGCTGGATGTGCAGTCTCACAGCAGCGGGAAGGAAGGTCCTCCTATATCTCTCCTTCACGCACTTGGGGTGAAGGAGTCTGTGACTGAAGGAGCTACTCAGTGCAGTGACAGTGTCCTGCATGGGGTGGGACTCTACACTGGACATCTCAAATTTCTGGTTGTATGTTACTTTCATTCCCACTCCCACACCAATCTGTCTATCCTCTTCCTTTTCCATTGCTAAAGAAAAGCCAACCATGGATTGAAAGAGCAACAACCCGTATTCTGCATTGGTAGCTTACATCATTGAATTTTTCAGTTACAGCAGACCCACATACCTGGTGTCCTCCCACACTCACTCACCCATCAGCTTAGTTTTCTTCTCCCATTTCCTTCTCATCTAGATCCATTTGCCCATTATCTCACTCCATCCGATTCCACCTTTTACCTGTCAACCTCTATTTCCCATCCAACTGCAATGGAAAGCCATATTTAGCTTATGCTTGTTTTGGGGGCTAGTCCCATTCAATTTTCTCCAGCATATAAAAGGCACCCAATTGGGTTCAGATCGGGTGATTGACTTGGCCACCCAAGAATTGACCATTTTTTAGCTTTGAAAAACTCCTTTGTTCCTTTAGCAGTATGTTTGGGATCATTGTTTTGCTGTAGAATGAACTGCCAGCCAATGAATTTTGAGGCATTTGTTTGAACTTGAGCAGATAGGATGTGTCTATACCATCAGCTACTACCATCAGCAGTTGTATCTTCAATGACGATAAGTGAGCCAGTACCTTCAGCAGCCACACATGCCCAGGCTATAACACCCCCAACACCGTGTTTCACGGATGAGGTGGTATGTTTTGGATCTTGGGCAGTACCTTCTCTCCTCCATACTTTGTCTTGCCATCATTCTGATATAAGTTCATCTTCGTCTCATCTGTCCACAACACCTTTTTCCAGTACTGTGGTTGCTCTTTTAAGTACTTCTTGGCAAACTGTAACCTGGCCATCCTATTTGACCTATTTGCAGGATGAACTAACTCTATTTCAATACAACATCTCATTTATTTTCAGTACCCAACAGTTACAGGAAAAGATTCTGTGTGGTGTAACAATTCTTTACAGCTGATACAAACCGCACAGCAAGTAATGAAGTCACACGTATTATTGACATGCAGTCAAATGATAATGCTATTTACTTTTAACAACAGTGATCCGTGCATAAAACAACGTATAATAACTTACACAATCATATGATGCAAGTCATTACATAGTAATTACTTGCAAACAAGTCACAAATAATAAATTGCAGAAACATATCCAAAGTAGCATTGATGTGTGAGCCATATCTTTTTAAGTGTGGTAGGTTACAAATAGTTGACATGTTGTACCCCACATTCTATCTGGATGTCGTTAAATATTAATTAAAACAAATTCACAAAATAATTAAATTAGAAGCTTGTTAAAAATTAATGTTGCTTGTAAAAAATTTAAATTTAAATTGTTAGCTATCTCAATTGTGTAATCAATGCAAACAAATGACAACATTAACTTTTATGGCAGCAACATTTCAAAACCAATCAATTTAGGTTCGATTTGGTAATTTCACTGAGCAAAGACTAAAAAGATGTCATAATTACTGGAAGATTTAGAAAATCAACAAATCCGATTTCTACTCAAATAATGTTCCTATTGAGTGAAGGTGAGTATTGGGGCACTTGCATTGCTATGTTTCACTTTAAATATTGTCACTGATGGAAATATCTAAAAATATTTACAAAGCTGAGATTTACAATTGCAGTTTTGATACAAACCGAAAGGTTGTACTTACAGTGCATTCAGGTGTGCCAAGCTTGTAGCATCATACCCAAGTAGACTTGAGGTTGCAATTGCTGCCAAAGGTGCCTCAACAAAGTACTGAGTAAAGGGTCTGAATACTTATGTAAAAGTGATATTTCAGTTATTTCTTTTTAATTACTTTGCAAAAAATTCGAAACGCCTGTTTTCGCTTTTTTATTATTGGGTATTGTGTGTAGATTGATGATTAAAAAAATGAATTTAATCCATTTTAAAATAAGGCTGTAATGTAGCAGAATTTGGAAAAAGTGAAGGGGTCTGAATACTTTCTGAATGCACTGTATATAGCCCTGATAATCTTCACTGACTGAATCGAGCTGATCCAGAGTAGAAAATGATAGGATGGATAATGAGCTTTGTCTTCGAATGTTGAGGATCTTAAGGAGGAATAACAAGAGGGGAGATGTGGGTATTTATGATAACATTTGCAAAGAATGGCGTGTAAATATCACTTCCAGAATGAATGGAAAGTTATTCATCAATTTGCAAGTTCTAGGAGCAGATTTCGGCTATTCGGCCCATCGTATACTCCGCCATTCAATCATGGCTGATCTATCTTTTCCTCTCAACCCCATTCTCCTGCCTCTCCCCATAACTCCTGAAACTCTTACTAAATCAATTCTAAGCTATAGAATGAGAAGGTAGGAGTCTGAGCAAAGTACTTGATACAAACATTGTATCCAGGCTGTGGAGAGATTTAAACAGAGGCTGAAGATTTGAATTTGGAAGCATTTTGGGATGAGGATTTGATGGAAGTTAGGGTGCAGGATGCAGTAAGATTATGAAGTTAGCTTGACAGCCCATTGATTTTGCACCTCTATTCTGTGCAATTGTGTTCAAACTTTACATCACCTCCACTGTATTCCCATAACCCTTGATTCCCTGGGTGCCCAAATATCTATAAATTATGTGTGCAGGAACGAACTGCAGATGCTGGTTTAAATCTGGGGAGAAGAAATGGGTGATGTTTCGGGTCGAAGGGTCTCAACTCAAAACGTCACCCATTCCTTCTCTCCAGAGACGCTGCCTGTCCCGCTGAGTTACTCCAGTATTTTATGTCTAACTATAAAACAAGCCTTGAATTTATAATGTCTGCTTCCCACCAGTAAAACAAAAATTCACTATCCTCCAAATGAAGAGACGTCCCCATGTGTCTCTATCTTAAATGTCCAAATGGCCAAACCATTATCCTGAAACAGTGATGCTTCATTCCCAACTGTTCAGTCAGGTAAGCATATTTTTTCAATATCTAAACTTCCAAGAAGTTCAGATGTCTCAATGTGAACAACTTTCTTCAAAGATCCAGACTCGATCTCTCCTCCTTGGTCCATTTCCTCATCTTGGAACAGCCCAAAACAACTTTGCCTTAAAGGGCTACTTCAAGTTGCTAGAAGTAAAAGTTAGATATTATTTATGTGATTAATCTGGGAATGTGGACTCGTTCTCTCTAGTCCTCCCTCCCCGCCCACAAGTATGAGCCACAGACTGCTACAACTAACACACGATTTACCCTTCTAAATACATGGTGATTCTATGATTTCTTACTGTGGGTCTATATTTCTATTGAACACACATTCATCTCAGTATCAACATTTCCTTGTATGATAAAATCCTGCATTAGAAATCCTTGTATTAGAAAATCCTGGAAATACTCAGCGGTGTGGAAACAGTAACAGTTTAAATGGTTTGAGTGGCAAGATGCTGATGGTTTCGCTTGGAGAAGCTTGTCACCACTTTTATTCATGTTTCTTCTCGTAAACATGTCCTTGCATATGTTTTGCCAATTTACTTTTTTTTCTCCTTTTGTATTAGTTTTTTTAAATTGGTTATGTGTGCAGATCTGTAAAAATACTTTAGATAGAAGACATAGAAAATAGGTGCAGGAGGAGGCCATTTGGCCCTTCGAGCCAGCACCACCATTCACTGTGATCATTGTGATCATCTACAATCAGTAACCTGTGCCTGCCTGCTCCCCATATCCCTTAATTCCACTAGCCCCTAGAGCTCTATCTAACTCTCTTTTAAATTCATCCAGTGAATTGGCCTCCATTGCCTTCTGTGGCAGAGAATTCCACAAATTCACAACTTACTGGGTGAAAAAGTTTCTTCTCACCGGTTATAAATGGCCTCCCCTTTATTCTTAGACTGTGTCCCCTGGTTCTGGAACAATGAAACGTCATGAACAACGCAGCGTTTTTCGACAACAGTACGATACGCCCCAGTTACATTCAGTGCTATCTCTTATGCAGTAATGTTATTCCTTGAGGGAATTTATATTTGTTGAGAGTAATGAATACTGAAGTATTTGCTATGGCTTATCCAGCATCATATCTTTTAATTTAATTTTATAATCTTTTATAACTAACTCAACATTCATATGCCCACAGTTGGCTTTATTAACATTTAAATAAATTACACTTATACACGCATGAAATTCTGTCATATTATGTCAGTCACCCCCAGAGAATAATTTAAGTTAAAATTGATAATTAACCCTGTCCCATTGCACATATTGAATCTACAATACTCCCGTAAGCTAATTGGCTCCTTGATATATTTCTCTAGAAAACTGACTTGAATGTGATCCGGAAATTTATTCACATGCTACTTTTGCTAGGAGATCATTATGTCAATTAAGCTACCAACCGGGGGAAATCACGGACACGCAAACTTCAAATGGACAACTTTGCAGGTCTCAATCAAACCCGAGATGCTGGAGCTGTGTGGCAGCAGCTCCATCAGCTGTGTCACCATGCAACTTTTTTCTTCAAGTTTAATCATTTGTTGTGTTCAAATTATGTTACTGAGCAACAGAATTCAGTATGAGTGAGAAATTTAGAGAGGTTGAAACTTGCCAGAGTAGTTGAATAGACTTAAATAGCAATAAGAATGTAAGTTCATTTGTGCTCGATACTTTTAATTAGTATTCAACATGAAGGCAGCAGGAGAGACAGTTTCCGGAGGTGGATGATGCTTCAGAAAAATATGTACGTTATTTCTGTCTCCAGGATGAACCTGGGCAGCGTTTTGTATTGGACAGAGAGGCTCAACCATACATGATACACTCTAACTTGAACTGCTGGCAGATTATTCAACCAGCTGTGTGACATGTGCTATCAAATTCATACTTGAATAATTGAAATTAATGGTTAAAAGAGAAGCTTGACCAGGAGAAGAAAGATTCAAAGCTTTACGGAGGACAGGGGGATTACTTGGAGTGCCTGGCACTGATAGCTCGAGAGGTTCAGTGGCAAAGCACTGTTGTATCCAGAAGCTGGAATTGGGAAGGGGTATGTGGATGGTGAAGGAATTAAAAAATGGTCTTGCCTCTGATGGAGACCAACAAAGGCTAAAAAACTAGGTAAGGGTGCTGCACCAATGCAAGAGAGGTTTGGGCCCAACTTGGTCTCGTAGATCATGGAAACAGGATCCTTTGGCCCAATTTGTTCATTCTGATCATCTAAGCTCATGCCATTTTCCTATGTTTGGCTCATATTCGCTCTAAAACCTTTCCTAGCCATGTTCTTGTCCAAATGTATTTTAAATGTTGTAATTCTACCTGCCTCAACTACTTCATTCCAGTTTGTTCCTTGCACTTACCACCCTCTGTGTGGAAAAGGTTGCCTTTCAGGTTCCTGATAAATCCTTCCTTTCTCATTTTAAACCTATCCTTCTGTTTCTTAATTCCCCTATCCTGACTAAAAACCTCTGTGCATCCACCCTGTGCAAGTGGGAATATTTATATGTTTCCACTGGTTGTCCTAACCAGACCTCCACAGTGTTTACCTATTTTATAACATGAATCAAATTCTGGACAAAGTATAAAAGAAATAATGAACTACAGGTTGAGAATTCAACTTCCAAGTCAGAGTTTCAACTCGGTAACCCTTGACTTTGTATAGAAACCGTAGTGAAATTGTCACAATTCATTGTCATAACTTCTTGCAACTGAAGCAACATATGCACTTCACCTACAGTGCCTCCATTATGTTTGGGACGAAGACCCATCGTTTATTTATTTGCCTCTGAACTCCGCAATTTGAGATTTGTAATAGAAAAAATCACATGTGGTTAAAGTGCACATTGTCAGATTTTAATAAAGGCCATTTTTATACATTTTGGTTTCACCATGTAGAAATTACAGTCGTGTTTATACATAGTCCCCCCATTTCAAGGCACCAGAATGTTTGGGACACAGCAATGTCATGTAAATTAAAGTAATCAAGGTTAGTATTTTTTGCATATCCTTTGCATGCAATGACTGCTTGAAGTCTGTGATTCATGGACATCACCAGTTGCTGGGTGTCTTCTCTGGTGATGCTCTGCCGGCCTGCACTGCAGCCATTTTTAGCTTATGCTTGTTTTAGAAACATAGAAACATAGAAAATAGATGCAGGAGGAGGCCATTTGGCCCTTCGAGCGAACAGCGCCATTCATTGTGATCATGGCTGATCATCCACAATCAGTAACCTGTGCCTGCCTTTTCCCAATATCCCTTGATGCCACTAGCCCCTAGAGCTCTATCTAACTCTCTTTTAAATTCATCCAGTGACTTGGCCTCTACTGCCTTCTGTAGCAGAGAATTCCACAAATTCACAACTCTCTGAGTGAAAAAGTTTCTTCTCACCTCTGTTTTGGGGGAGTATTCTCTTCAGCATATAAAAGGCATGCTCAATTGGGTTCAGATCGGGCGATTGACTTGACCACTCACGAATTGACCATTTTGTAGCTTTGAAAAACTCCTTTGTTGCTTTAGCAGTATGTTTGGGATCATTGTCTTGCTGTAGAATGAACTGCCGACCAATGAGTTTTGAGGCATTTGTTTGAACTTGAGCAGATAGGATGTGTCTATACACTTTAGAATTTATTATGCTACTACCATCAGCAATTACATCATCAATGAAGATAAGTGGACCAGTACCTTCAGCAGCCATACATGCCCAGGCCATAATCAATGTGTTTCATAGATGAGGTGGTATGTTTTGGATCTTGGGCAGTCCCTTCGCTCCTCCTTTCTTTGCTCTTGCCATCACTCTGATATAAGTTAATCTTCATCTCATCTGTCCACAAGACCCTTTTCCAGGACTGTGGTTGCTCTTTTTAGTACTTTTTGGCAAACTGTAACCTGGCCATCCTATTTTTGCGGCTAACCAGTGGTTTGCATCTTACAGTGTCGCCTCTGTTCATGAAGTCTTCTGTGGACAGTGGTCCTTGCAAATCCACACCTGACTCCTGAAATAGTGTTTCTAATCTGTCGGACAAGTGTTTGGGGATTTTTCTTTATTATAGAGAGAATTCTGTGATCAGCTGTGGAGGTCTTCCTTGGCCTGCCAGTCCCTTTGCGATTAGTAAGCTCACCAGTGCTCTCTTTCTTCATAATGATGGTCCAAACAGTTGATTTTGGTAAGCCTAAGGTTTGGCTGATGTCTCTCACAGTTTTATTCTTGTTTCGCAGTCACATAATGGCTTCTTTGACTTTCATTGGCACAACTTTGGGCCTCATGTTGATAAACAACAATAAAAGTTTCCAAAGGTGATGGAAAGACTGTTGGTGTTGGGAGCTCTCTGAGATTTGCATGAAGGAGGCAATTAAACACACCTGAGCAATTAACAACACCCGTGAAGCCATGTGTCCCAAACATTCTGGTGCCCTGAAATGGGGGGGGGGGGGGGGGGCTATGTATAAACACAGCTGTAATTTCTACATGGTGAAACCAAAATGTATAAAAATGGCCTTTATTAAAATCTGACAATGTGCACTTGAACCACATGCGATTTTTTTCTATTACAAATCTCAAATTACGGAGAACAGAGCCAAATAAATCAATGATGGATCTTTGTCCCAAACTTATGGAGTGCACTGTATATATCCCCTCGTGTAGGGGATATTTAAGAAATGAAACTGGAGAACATTGGACATAAATGAGGCAGTTTTGATAAATGATCTCTGAACCAAAAATACTAACCTTTCTCAGTTGGAGACTTCCTGTGTATTTTCAGGCTCATTTTGAAATTGATAGTTTTTATGTTTTCTAAGGGAAAATAGGAATATTTCAGCTTTTGCTCACTGTGCTATTCTATTTATTCATCTGATTTGGATCTATTAAAATAATTTAAAAGACATCACTCTGAAAAGAAAAAGTGTTTTTGTGATCCCCTGTGCAACTATGGTTAGATTATTTTCCACCCAGTAACTGAGCACTAAATTAATGGGTGCCAAATACAGCCAGAGTAATTCTGAGGTTAGTACGTTCCTGTGGTTCTATACAAAACCAAAAATTAACTTATCATGTCATGTTCACAGTTGGATGCTGAATGAAATGGAGGTTTGCACATGGCCTTCAGTTTCAAACAGTGGTTTGTAAATGTATTATTTTGTAAAAACACAAGATTGCAGCAAGATTGAAGAGTGCAAATTTATTCTTTCCCTTGAAGTTATACAAAATATGATTAATATTTTACAAAAGGTCAGAATGAGAAAAAAACTTTTTTTTCCTGTTACTTAGACCTGGTGAACCATGTGTTTAAACAACAGAAAATTTTCACAGGCAAACTCA
Source organism: Rhinoraja longicauda (assembly GCF_053455715.1). Classification (NCBI taxonomy): domain Eukaryota; kingdom Metazoa; phylum Chordata; class Chondrichthyes; order Rajiformes; family Arhynchobatidae; genus Rhinoraja; species Rhinoraja longicauda. The sequence continues at coordinate 26,547,436 of NC_135968.1, read as the reverse complement.
GTTCTTTTTGTTCTTGTTAGTGTGAAGGGCAAAGCAGGCAAATGTAAGGAAGCTTGGATGATGAGGGAAATTGAGGCATTGGTCAAAAATAAGATGGATGCATGGGACAGGCAGCTGGGATCAAGTGCATATCTGGAGGAGTTTCAGGAACTAAGGAGTAAACTGAAAAAGGAGTTCAGAGGGCTAAAAGGGGCCAGGAGATAGCTCTGGCGCGTAGCATTAAGGACAATCCCAAAAGATTTTTTAAATACATAAGGGGGAAAAGGGTAACTAGAGAGAGAGTGGGACCTCTCAGGAATCAAAGCGGTCACCTCTGTGCGGAGCCACAGGAGATGGGCAAGGTCCTCAATGAGTATTTCTTCTCTGTATTTACCGAGGAGAAAGACAGTTGGACAGAGGAACTTGGTGCAGTCAATGGAAGTGTCTTGAGAGCAGTCAGTGTTACCGTTGAAGAAGTACTGAAGGTACTATCGTGTATGAAGGTAGACAAATCTCCAGGGCCTGATCAGATATATCGAGGACATTGCAGGAAACTATAGAGGAAATTGCGGTAGCCCTGGTTGAAATTTATGAGTCGTCCTTAAATACAGGAGAGGTGCCGAAAGACTGGAGGGTGGCAAATGTTGTGCCACATTTCAAGAAGGGCTGCAGAGAAAATGATGGGAACTATAGGCCGGTAAGCTTAACATCTGTAGTTGGAAAGTTACTAGAGAGTATTCTGAGGAATAGGTTACGCAGGCATTTGGATGGGCAAGGGCTGATTAGGGATAGTCCGCATGGTTTTGTACATGGGTTGAGGAGTGGTTGATGGAATTTAATACAGAGAAGTCTGTGATGTTGCATTTTGGGACGTCAACAAGGGCAGGACCTACACAGTAAATGGCAGTCCTCTGGGGAGTGTTGTGGAGCAGAGGGTTCTAGGAGTGCAGGTGCATGGTTCCTTGAATGTTGAGTTGCAGGGAGATAAGGTGGTCAAAAAGGCTTTTGGCACATTAAACTTCATCAGTCAGAGTATTGAGTAAGGAAGTTGGGAGGTCATGTTGCAGTTGTATAAGATGTTGATGAGACCGCATTTAGAATATTGTGTTCAGTTCTGGGCACCATGTTATAGAAAAGATGTTGTCAAGCTTGAAATGGTTTAGAAAAGATTTACGAGGATATTGCTAGGACTAGAGGGTATGAGCTATAGGGAGAGGTTGAGAAGGCTGGGTCTCTATTCCTTGGAGCGCAGGAGGATGAGGGGTTATCTTATAGACATGAGAGGAATAGATCAGGTAGATGCACAGAGTCTCTTGCCCAGAGTAGGGGAATCGAGGACCAGAGGACATAGGTTCAAGGTGAAGGGGAAAAAATTTACTAGGAATCTGAGGGGTAATTTTTTCACACAGTGAAACAAGCTGCCAGAGGGGGTAGTTGAGGCTGGGACTATCCTATCATTTCAGAAACAGTTAAACAGGTACATGGATAGGACAGGTTTGGAGGGATATGGACCAAACGCAGGCAGGTGGGACGAATGTAGCTGGGACATGTTGGCCAGTGTGGGCAAGTTGGGCCGAAGGGCCTGTTTCCACACTTTATCACTCCATGACTCTAAAAGAAAATAAGTGGGGGTAAACGGTGGAAATTGTGCAGAAGTTCCTCTGGGTGTCCTGGCGAGGAATCTCCTTTTGTCTGTAAAACAAAATGTTAGAAATCTGAAATTAAAACACAGAACAGTTGGAAATGGCATTGAAAAGATTCACCAGGATGTTACCAGGATTTCAGGGCTTGAGTTGGACGGGCTGGGACATTTCCCTGGAATGTAGGAGGCTTTGGACAACCTAGAGGTTGCAGGAGGCATGGTGAATTGTCACAATCTATATTCCAGGGTAAGGGAGTTCAGAACTGAAAGGAAAAGATTTACGATGAGAGGAGAAAGATTTAAAGGAGTCATGAGGGGCAATTTCTTCACGGAGAGGATGATGGATATATGGAACAAGCTATCAGAGGAAATAATAAAGAAGGATACAATAACGACGTTAAAAAGACATTTAGACAAGTATTTGTATAGGAAAGTTTTAGAGGGATATGGGATAAACACAGGCAAATAGGACTAGCTCAGCTACAAAACGTAGTCATCATGGACAGTTTAGGCTGATGGACCTTATTTTAGCATTGTATAACTCGATGATACATGTTGAAAATTGTCTGGACAGACAACCTCCCTCATGGATCAGATGAAAGACCCTCAGCTTCTAAATAGCACAGATGAGCCCTGGCAACCCAAACCACCAAAATATGCAGGTGAGATCTTGGTGAAATGTCTCAACCAATATCCAATGCTGAAAGACAGAAGTGTCTTCCTTCTACCCTATATTGTGCTATTCCTATAAATTATAATATTGGATGTAGGCGTCTGCAAAAAAAAAGGAATTTCAGCTGAATCTGGGTTGGAGGGGGAAAGGGTGGACATTTTTAATCTGGGAAGATATAGCCATCTCTGTGATGACAATTCATTTCCCAATGTCCACTTTTGTCAGGGATAATTTCAAGAGGATTCTTGATGCCCAGTACCTGTGACAACTTGGAGTTGGCCAAGCATCCAATCCTTTCAAAGAATTCTCACTGGCAGGAAATCAAGCTGCAACTTCAAAATTCAAAACCAGATGCTGGAAATCTGAAATAAAACGGCATAAACTGCGATTGAAATTAAAAGTTATTAATTACTTTGTGATATAGTATTAATCATGTATTGTGGTAAATAAAGAGTGAAACACAATAAAGTAGGATTAGACGTAACAATATATGTAAAGAACACAATTTTAAATTTAAGATCACTTACACTTTGGAATGTTTGTGGAAGAGAATACAGAATGCGTATGCATGAGTGGTTTTGAGGTTGACTGTCGGTTAAGCAGTAATTATGGCTTAATATGCCATTATGATTTCACTTAATCTTATAGCAAATCTGTTCCAGAGGAATTATTTGTTGTCATTATTGCATGGAAGGATTCATTCACATCACTGAGTGCATATGGCTGTCAGCAGAGCAAAGCCCTCAGTCCCATTCCCCCACCTTATCCAATGAACACTGTAAGTTTATTGTTCTTGAGCAGTTATCCTATGTTCCTGTGAAATCACTGAATGTCTTTGTTTCCACAGCCCTCAAAGGCAGGCACTATGCCCTGTGTCAAAAGGTCCTTCCTCATATCTTCCTCCACAACCCATGTTTTCTTTTTCCTACAACTGCAAATTTGTCTTTTGTAGTTCTTATGGGACTTGCTTCTCTTTATCTGCTATGATTAGAATGTCAGGATCTTGCACACCTCTATCAAACCTTCCTTCAACTTTGTTTCCTCTGAGGAAAGTAGTCTCAGCTTCTGTGACCTGACCTTGTAGCTAAAATCTTTCATCCAGAACCGACATTGGTAAATTTAGTGGGGCTAACTTATGAAAAGCTGAAGTTCATACCTGCTCAAGTGATTTATGTTTGATTGATTGAGGTTGTGAGCACTGACACCTGGAAGGGTACATTTATTTATGACAGGACATTTGGTCCACAGCAATATTGGGACATGTTCATTAAACTCTACATGGGTGAAGTGCATATGTTGCTTCAGTTACCAGAAGTTATGAAAATGAATTGTGACAATTTCTCTATGGTTTCTATACAAAGTCAGGGGTTACTGAGTTGATACTCTGACTTGGAAGTTGAATTCTCAACCTTCTGACTGGAATAGTTCTGTATGAGCCAAGTTATGTGTAGAACATACCTGATCTAATGTGGATCTAGAGTTATGAGTGTTTTTTTGTCATATGTCCCATATTGGAACAATGAAATTGTTACTTGCATCAGATATATAAACATAGTAGGTACTCTATAAAACCCATAATAAACAAAAAAAAGTTCAGTATATATATACACATATATGCCCTATATAACAGTATAACAGTATAACAGAGCTTTATTTGTCGTTCGGTACCGAAGTACCGAACGAAACTACATAGCAGTCATAGAAAGAAAAAAAAAAAGAACACAAGACACATAACCCCAACACAAACGTCCATCACAGTGACTCCAAACACCCCCTCACTGTGATGGAGGCAACAAAACTTCCCCTCTCTTCCCCACGCCCACGGACAGACAGCTCGTCCCCGACCGACCCGCACAGTCCCCGCACCGGGCGCTGAAACGTCTCGCGGCCGAACCGGGCGATGAAAGGCCCGCGACCAAGCCTTGCACAGCTAAGTCCTGCAGCCGAGCCGCACCAGCGGTGAAAAGTCCCGCAGCCGAGCCGCACCGGGCGGTGTTAAGTCCCGCAGCCGAGCCGCACCAGCGGTGAAAAGTCCCGCAGCCGAGCTGCACCGGGCGGTGTTAAGCCCCGCAGCCGAGCCGCACCAGCGGTGAAAAGTCCCGCAGCCGAGCCGCACCGGGCGGTGTTAAGTCCCGCAGCCGAGTTGCACCGGGTGGTGTTAGGCCCCGCAGCCGAGCTGCACCGGACGGTGTTAAGCCCCGCAGCCGAGCCGCACCGGGCGGTGTTAAGTCCCGCAGCCGAGTTGCACCGGGCGGTGTTAAGTCCCGCAGCCGAGCTTCACCGGGCGGTGTTAAGCCCCGCAGCCGAGCTGCACCGGGCGGTGTAAGTCCAGCGGCCAAGCCGCACCGGGTGATGTAAAGTCCAGCGGCCAAGCCGCACCGGGTGATGTAAAGTCCAGCGGCCGAGCCGCACCGGGATGTAAAGTCCAGCGGCCGAGCCGCACCGGGGGATGTTAGGCCCCGCAGCCGAGCCGCACCCCGTGCCGTGTATAAATAAATAAAAAGCAGACAAATAAATAAACTATAATAGTGCAAAATTAAAAAAAATGCCCCATGTCTATATGATTTGGAGCCAATTTGGAGCGTATTTCTATTTAGATTTACAAAAAAAGGTAGAAAATTTGTAATGTCTCAAAATATAATTAAGATTAAGCAGTAAAGGTGTCAGGGGTTATGGGGAGAAGGCAGGAGAATGGGTTAGGAGGGAGAGATAGGTCAGCCATGATCGAATGGCGGAGACTTGATGGGCCGAATGGCCTAATTCTACTCCTATCCCTTGTGGCCTAATGATAATATTCCAGAAGCACACGATTGCCACCATGGAGAAGTTGTCTGCATGTTTGCTAGCTGAGATATAGCAGAGAAATGCTGCATCTACGGGTAGTTCTGCTATAAAGTGATAGTTGTGTTCTTGAGAAACCTTGTGTTAAAGAAAATCACATTGCAAAAATAATTGTGCAAATTGGAAATCGGGGGTTAAGGGCTAGAGACTCAGGCTGCATCAACATTTTTTTTTTTACCCCCCACAGGATTTTCAAAAATAAAGATTTTTAATAGCTTTAAGTTCATTTCTGTTACTGCAAGCTAAAAATACCAAAGTGTGTATATTGGATTGTTTAGTAGATATTATTGCACAAGTGTCAATAGAAGCAATTGCTTGCCAAATTCACCGGCCACCTATGGTGAAATTGATGGATCGTGTTCTCAGGAGATAATGGTGCCTGATTGCTATTGGGGAGGTTGCATAGAATCATTTTTTTCCCTGAGACTATTTTTGCAAGACAACCTTTTTTCTGCTTGCCAATTTTCAAAGTAACTTTTAAGTAAATCTCCAGTTCCTAATCGAAGTTACATTATAACCAATTCAACATGCCAAACACAAATAGTGTTCCCTAATTCATCTATCACGTTATATCCAATTTGTGGTCTGGAATTGCATTCTATAGTAGAACTACCTGTATTTTATAGTTAAGACACGGGAAGATAGTCAGCTATTTAAATGAGTGAAAGAAAAAAACAGCCATGAATCAACTTCTCCAACTGATGTTTGTGTGTGTTGTATCATATCAATTAGACTTATCTTTGTATTTGAACTACAGCAACGCATTACGCTGTCTTTTCTCCTTTGGAAATCTCACTTTCTGCTTACCTTCTTCCCAGATATTTTCCGAGAATCTCCTGAGAATTCTTACATTAAAAAAACCAAGTGTCCTTATCTTCTGCTTTTACTCAACTGTTAACTGAAAAGCAACTCAGGCTTGTTGATTTTATTTGCACCTGAACGCAGCCTGACCTCTCCGATTTCTGTCTTTCCTAATCCACAGACTTGCACATAAACTCTGACTTTGACATCCTGTTCCATCAGAAGGTCCCATGAAAGGGCCCGCAATCAATTATCATAATCTTTCTTTCTATCCATATTCCCAACCCAACCAAAACTGCTTTGCCTTCATTGTAACCTGTAGAGAAAACTAAGCATTATTCTAATCACTAACCAGCATTGTTTCCTTCTCTCAGCTCCCATGTCAGTTGCATGCCAGTTAATATTAACATCAGTTCCTTCAGTGATCTTTTCATCAATGCTCACAAGCAGCTACAGCTTCTATTTGAGTAGAACCTGTGATATCCCAGCATTTCATAGCTCCTTATCTGCTTAAGAAAATCTTGTTCCTGGTTGCTATTAAAATGTTCCTTGTATACATTAAAACCATTGGTTTCTCTTATTCTTGCTGTTGGTCACGAGGTGAGGGGGTTTGCTAAATGGCCGCTTCATATCATGATATTCTTTGGGAGGAAGGTGATCCAAAATGAAGTGAACATTTGGAATCTTTTCAGGTGCACCACAAGGCATTGTTCTGGTCATCGTTGTGCAAATTTTGCATTGAAGATTGCAATGTGTACTTGCTGAACTTGGTTCTAAACCTGCACATTTGCCCTTGGCACAAAATGACATCTTGCATGAATGGATAGTGTGGGAGCCCAATCCATTCATCTTCTCCATGATAATGTACCTAATTTAATTGGTAATGCATATGATGATAATATTCGGTTTCTAAACTCACAGGGGTCATGGTGCTTTTGTGGCTCGTGCAACGATTTTGATTTTTGGCAGACACCATCATTTTGCTTGGAGACACAATTAACTGTAGATGCTGGAATCTTGAGCAAATCACAGAGTGCTGCAGTAACAGCAGGTCAGACAGCATCTGTGGAAGGAATGGACAGACGACGTTTTGGACTCGATATTTCAGACAAACTGTCCGTTCCTTTCAGAAATACTGCCTGACCCACTGAGGTACTCCAGCACTTTGTTTTTTGTCCATTTTGCTTGGTCGCTGCAAGGGCTGTTTCTGCTGACATTTGACTCGGTAGGTTTGTAGAAAATAAACAAATTTCCTAAAGGATAAAATACAGTTAGCATTTTTATGTTAAAATGAAACTTATCCATAAAGAATAGCACACTGGCGCAGAGGGTAGAGCCGTTGCCTCACAGCAAAAGAGACCCAGGTTCGATCCTGACCTCGGGTGCTGTCTGTGTGGAGCTTACATATTCTCCCTATGACTGCATGGGTTTGCTCTAGGTGCTCCGGTTTCCACCCATATCCCTAAGACGTTCGGGTTTGTAGTTTAATTGGCCTCTATATATAGCCTCTCGTGTGCAGAGAGTGGATGAGAAAGTGGGATAACAGAACTACTATGAACAGGTGATCACGAGTTGGCATTGGACTTGTTGGACGAAAGGGCCTTTTTCCATGCTGTATATCAAAACGAAATTAAACTAAAATCCTCAATGTTACGTTACTGACATAATAGAATGGGGTTGATAGAGATTCTCATTCCCATTTTGGAACTTCAAACTTGGAATATGTTGGAAGACCATGAAGGAGCCAATAATTATCCATTTACTTTAGCATATTCTGCAATGTCATTGGTTTATAAAGATTTTTTTGTTAACAGTGAAGTTGACA